>NC_060208.1:191717500-191990000 GCF_021130785.1 Homalodisca vitripennis | reverse complement strand
AACGAATTAAACTTGTATAAGATATAGATAGTATTAAATAGGTAATAACTTTAAAAAATAATCATAATAATTTAGTAATAAACTTAATGTATTTATATGTAAACTAGTATGAACATAAACGAGCATCAGTAAACTCATAACTTTATTATTTTGTGCCATTCGTAAAAATGTTTAAACCTATAAATAAATCAATACCAATTAATAAACCACCTTCTTATCCTGCTATGTAGATAATTAATTGCTATTTATTAGTAAATACATAATACCAAATGCTGTGTACTTGAAATCAACAGATGAAATGCTGTCCGTGTATTTAAATAAAGTTCACTCTGTCACATTGCAGCCAGGACTGTATGTAATGCACTTTCCTTGAAGTCTGTAAACAGTAAGATCACTTGAAATATTTCAATATACTTCACAGTCAGGTTTGCTCATTACTGCGGTACTGTTGACATTTCCGGTTGTTGTTACAACACTAATTGGAACCTGAATGGACAAACTACTTGCTCTCTTTGATCTCACTTCAATCTATAGAAATGTGTCCACATAGAATAAAGTTTTCCTTTGAGGCGGATTTCCCGCCAACTCAAGTTCTGTACATACCTCCAGACTCAGTAGTACTTGCTGAGTAGAATCGACAACTGAACTTGTTAGCCGAGAGGTTTAAAGCAGGAGAAATATTTAATAGTATGTATAACATTTCAATACTACAGATATATCAGAATATTTAAAGAGACTATTTAAAATGGAGCTGTAGAAGAAACACGGGTTAAAGGAAACTGATTGTCTAATGGTTTAACGACACAAGATTTACACTGCCATAAAGAACATCAGTTACAGTCCAAACTGTGCTTTGCTGATAACTCTTTCCGCCTAGTAATTTAGTTTTATAAAAAAATGCTGGATTAGTTGTTAAAACTACTTTACATCTCTTAAATAAATACAGTATAGCATTATTCTAATGTTTCTGTAAACTATAAACCTATACATTACTGGGATATTCCTAAGACTGTGATGCGTGCGTGTTGAAGAGAGATGATTATTATGCATTATAATTTTGAATCCTTAATGTTTTTTTTATTACTATTAAATACTTTAAATAAACTACTATTTCTAAATTACTTTTTACAGATTATGTGCCTGTGTACATATATTTTATTAAGATATACCTAATTAGAGAAACTATATCTTGTCATAAATATGACTGTCTTTTAAAATAATATTAAATGCATTTAAACTCATAAATATGTACGGTTTTTAAGTATAAGCAATAAAGTATACATAAGAACTATAAAGCACAAATCCAAAAATAATATTTATCTAGCTGACAGATAATGGCTTACCCTCTCTTTTGAATTGTAGTTATATATATATATATATATATATATATATATATATATATATATATATATATATGTGTTTGTGTGTGTGTGTGTGTGTGTGTGTGTGTGTGTGTGTGTGTGTGTGTGTGTGTGTGTGTGTGTGTGTGTGTGTGTGTGTGTGTGTGTGTGTGTGTGTGTGTGTGTGTGTGTGTGTGTGTGTGTGTGCGTTTGTGGCACATCAATATTCCGTACGTCGGGTATATTCTTCTGACCACATTAAATTCGTGCTGAATAACTAGAGATTTGGCTAAATACATAAGCTAAAATATATAAAAATTTGTATAAACAAATTAGTTGTTATATTCATAATTAATTTTAGACTTAGAACCCTGATTTAGTTCATATTTAACTGGTACAAAATTAAACACTCCACAAGATACAAGGAAAAGGTTGATCATGGCGAATATATTTCACTAGAAGTATTTGTATATTTTAAACAGTAAAATAGTACTGTACTGTTGCAACTATTAATGCTGACCTTGACCATATTAAATGTAGTTAATAAATTAAAACTCAAAGTAGTATACAATAACATATAGTATCATTATAAATATAACATAAGTTAATTAATAAACGAACATAACACTGTAATCACTACAGATTAAACTGTTGTATTTTTCTACAAATTATTCTAACAATAGGCGTGTAGTATTTGATCCTGAATCAGGATATATTTATAAATATACAATTAATAATTACATTAGCTGCGTAAAGTGTGGAAATATCTCTTATTTAAATACCACCTTGTATACAATTTTGATATACTAAAACCTGGAGTGTAGTGACAAAACACACAGTTTAATATTTACATTCACTTTAAATAAAAATGTTACATTTCACAAGAGTAAAGAAGTGAAGAAATCTGACGTGCCAGATTTAAGGGATGGCTAGCGCTGGGCATGTTATTTCAGGACATAAATCTACAAAAATTTTCCCTACATCTCTAAGTAACATATTCGCTACAACAAACATACATGGGTTTGTATTATCCAAATAAATGGAAATTTCTCTTAAACACACATCCACAGTACATCCACACACATCCATCCACATCCATGTACATCTATAGTGTTATAAAAAAATGTTCGTAGAGTTACGACTATTATTGGTGTAATAATAATAACATTAATTACAAATTGTAGCATGTACAAGACTACTGTGCAAATGTGATTGCAACAAATTTAATTATTGTTCATAGTTATAACGTGTAAGAGGCATATTTTAAAGGTATTATAATTTTAACCATTAAAAAAACTTTGAAACAAACTTTAATTTATTTAAATTTTCGCAAATCCAAATCCTCGGAAGAACTTTGTTTTTTCTCTCCGTCTTCTGACCACTGTTGTAATCTCCTACTCACTTAACATTCTTCTAAAAACAACTGCCAAAATATCTTTTTAGAATCGCATCACGTACGATCCGAGAGATATTTAAATTCTTGCTGTAAGTGCTAAAAAAATAATAAATATTCTAATAAACTATAGACACAACGTTTCACACGTTATATCTCAGCAATTGGCTAAATATATTGAGATATAATGAGATGTTAAGAGCAACCAAGAAATCCCGTGACTATGAATAGGTCAGACCGTCTGCAGCTTGTCCTCCGTAAAAATACTGTTCAGTCATGAGTCAAGTAGCTTTAATCAATAACAGAGCTTGCACGTTGAAATATATTTTATTGAAGTAACATTTAAATTTTAATCAGGCCCAAATTATTTTTAAAATATCACTCTATCTTGTATCAGAATCTAAAAAATATCTGTGGAAAGTCGCAGGACTTTTGTTAGGCCTTTTATCTCCGTCGCCCCTTTAATTGCTTAACTTCAATATACGCTCAGTCACCTCTATGTATATACGTGCTGTTTTTTTACGGTAATATTTTTATTTATTGATATCTGACTCCCAAAATTCTCACAGTTACATAGTTTTTATGACACTACGGCCAAAATATTGATACTAACAATAATACTCTAATCTAGTATGATTTAATATAAGTGTTATAGAGAAATTTTAGTAAGGTAAAATTTGCATACATTTAATGTTTCTCATTTCGGTAGTAATTGGAAAATTGTTTATGACCTAATGTAACTAACAACAAAAAGATAATAAAAACATAAAACAAACAATTTTATTCCCAATGTTTTTATAGTCATTAAATTTTTAAGAACTACCCAGGTATTATAATTAGTAGTAATCAGACGTAAAGCACAGAAAAGTAGAGATTTTTTTCTTTAAGAGAAAATCGTTATCTAGATTAAAATTAAATTTACATTATGATTTTGTATAGAAAACTTTATCTAGTCTGTGATACTCCCAAATTCTTTAGAGGTAATAACAATATCATAACTAGAAAACCTTTCCTCCTTATTCGTTTACTGTAACATTCTAACAAAATTTTGAAAGTCCCATACTATTAGAGTACAGTAAGAAATGTGTAAATACGGGAAGAATAATACATCACATTAACAGAATATCTTATTCAGTTGACATTATTAACAATAACCATATTCACAAAAATTGGGTTCCATAAGATAAAAATGGTATATACTTCCTGATTTCATATCTCCTTCTAAATCAATAAAGTATAACACATTTTTGGTAATTTTAATACCCAACTTTACTTTAAGTGACGAGAGTCAGTTGTAAATAGTAACCTTCGTTAAAGAAAGTCTGCAAATATAAACATATTTGGCTAAATTAAAATTGAATACAATGTTGAATTTAGTAATTAATTAAAACGACAGATCGAAGCTTAATCAAAAGTACCATCAACATTTAAACCTAATAACACAGTGCCTTAACTAGTAGCTAAAAGCTGAAGCTAGAAAATTCTAATGTACGAGTACATTAATTTAGTTAGTTCAAACGCATGTTTTCTTAACGGTATAAATATTTAATAAACTAAAATAAATAATTTTATTTCACCATCTTCACCCATATCCTGATGATGAAAAGTATGTATCACATACGAACTGGCAGTATTTGTATAAAAACGCTTAGAAACACTAGTTATAGTTCTGATATTTGAAGCGTAACTAAATAAATTTGGTTACAGTCTTTCATGAACTTAACATGTTTTAAACATTAAAATTTAATTGCATTCAATTGAATTAGAGGAGTTTATGTAGATGTTGAAGGTAGTTAAACTATAATTCCAAAATAACTGGCCTAAATAAACTTTGAAGTGTGTAAATACTATTCGATTTATAATGCAGAAATATTTCATAAACTAAAAACAAGCCACTTTACTATGAATGTACTGTAGGTCATGAGTACATGAAAGCAAATATGAGTGCAGTTCGAGGGTATGTGAAGAGGTTTCTACTTTAACGATGCAATTCACTATGCTTTGGTGCAATTCACAACCTCTATTTTTTGTTTTGATTTTGGTCGTTATTTTCAGTGGTCAAACATCAGTTGTTTGTGATTCAAAGCAAGTGAGTAAAACCTTTTGATTTGGCGATATTCTTTTGTTAGTTGATTCTATGCATCATTACGGATGTACTAGCTACCATCACCGCAGGCCCGGAAATTGTATGCTCTTATCCCCTAGTTACAGCTTTTTTTCTGCAAACGTGAAAATGAGGACTAAGGTAGTATTTAAAGCTCGCAAATTCTTCTCAAGAGAATGCGTGTTTATTGGCTGAGCGTTAGTGTCACTCGAGAGTGGAAAATTGCATTTTTATCTCTCTGACTGCTAGCACTATACACCAAAGGTGAACTTACCTATAGATATGAAATATTGTATGAAGATGCATTTATATAGGCAAAACTGAGAACTAAATATTTGCACATTGGCCTTATTTGCAATATTAGGAAATAGAAATCTATATATATAAAAATGAATGTTTGTATGTTTGTCCTTTATGGAATCGTGAACTATTGGACCGATCATGATGAAAATTTGTACGTATATGTATTTTTCCACGGAGAAGGTTTATAAGCTATGCCCATCCCTTTCCCGATTCAGGATTCCGCCCCACTGGTTACAGAAATACCCATAAGAAATGCATTGCAGCAAACATATGTTAACGTCTTTTCAAATTTTTAATCAGCTGTTCTTTGTAAACATATATTACACTTATAGTTTTAAAGCATAGAGTAAGCTTAAGAGAAACGACAAATTTTGTTTAAACTGTTTTTGCAATCACTGTTAAACATAGACTTTACTATCCAGATAATACAATTCAAATTTGACGTAAAAATTCACCTTTAACTGCAATATTTATTTAATATAAACCATGCTCATGCTTGATCAGAAGAGTAATGCAGATATCATAATTACTATCTTACGTTGGCTACAAATATAAAGAGAATGTTATAAAATCAACCTTAGTTGTTTTTTTTGACAGAAGTATGGTTCTCAAAACTCCGTGTGTACATATTCTCTCGATCGAGACAACAAAGCAAGCTCAATCGTGGCATCGGAGATATAACTAGTTTAATCTAAAATTTATTATAGTAAAAAAAAAAATTTACTAAGTAATATAAGGACTTCGGTTCTTAAGATTTGCGTGCGAAGCCGTGGGTAACAGCTAGATAGAGGCAGGAATATGGTACATACCTTCATAATACGCCCAAGAGGCTCACGATGGAACGACTATCAATTATCTCAGCAATGTTTAGAATGTGATAGAAAAAGAATAAGTGAATATAGTGTACTGTTTTCAACGGGAAATTGCGTGCGAAGCCGCGGGCAACTTTTGCAAAAAAATTATTGAAATGCGCAGCAAAGCGCGCCGGGCCCGCTAGTAACAGAATAAATAAATGACTGAATAATTTGAGGTTTTAACGTGTAACGTATTACAATATTTATTTTATGTATTCTTTAAAAAATACAATAGGGTAAAAATAAATTCTTACAAGTAGTTAGCAATAATTGGTTTCAACGCACTCTCCCGTTGTAATATCCTCCCTATCTTAATTTGTATTTTGCAAAAAACTGCTTTCTGTATCAAAAAAATAGTGATTTCTCGAAAAAGAAATGGGCGATAGACTTACAATTTTTATATGTAACCTCAGAGAAGCCTGTTACAGGTGCTGTCGCATACATACTCAGGACTGAGAAGCCTAGTACGGTCTAGGGGAAGTCTTGCTTATTTCCTTTCTACTTTCGGAATATTCTTCAGAATTAAAATATGCTTCTCTGTATACACATTACTCGGCCTTCACCGAATTATTCAAAAAAATATTTGCCGAATTGGTTTAGCCGTTTTATAGATTAGGGCTTGGCAATGCGATAGCGCGTAAATACAATACAAATTAATGTTAAACTTGTTTCGTATTTTATTTAAACTTAGGTTTCTGAGGTTACTGTAGGACAACAAATATAAAACCTAAACTTCTCAATGAATTGTATAAATTTCATATGTTTACTAATGTTATTGACGAATTGATCAGAGTTTTAATCATATGGACTAGCCGTTTTTATAATTAACTTAAAATGAAACTAAAAATAATTCCACAAAAACACAGGTACAATCATTATTTAAAAGAAATAAACTCCTATTAGTCGCTTCATTAGACAGGATCTACAACGGTCTCAAGAGTTACATTGGCACACTTTTCGTGCGGAAAACCCTTCAAAAATCCAATGTGGAGTTTGGTAGTTACAAAATACCAGTTTTGGAGAACAGGAAGCCAAGAAAAATTACTGGAACGTAGCTGCTGTCTAACGTACAGCTAACACTCTAGTGCATTCTACCGCCGGTTTTACAAACTAATTCACGAAAAACCTTTAATTTCGATATTTATCGTCACAAGCGTATTGGGCAGATTTAACCGCGCGATATTTCCCGTAATCCTCGTGGAGGGTTCAAATAGTATATGTAATCTCAGCAAAGGCTATTAAGTATCACTTGGTGTGGTAATATTCTATGTTGTTTGATATGTTTACAAACAACTAG
Source organism: Homalodisca vitripennis (assembly GCF_021130785.1). Taxonomy (NCBI): domain Eukaryota; kingdom Metazoa; phylum Arthropoda; class Insecta; order Hemiptera; family Cicadellidae; genus Homalodisca; species Homalodisca vitripennis. The sequence goes on along the minus strand of NC_060208.1, from coordinate 191,982,709 downwards.
GATTAATGAGTATTCCCTTAATCCTTTATAATTATGTACTATATAATAGTAACTAGTTTTGATAATAAACTACCACTATTATCAGGATACAATTTTTAAAGTAATACTAGCTGTAATCCAAGGCTATGCAAGCACATTTTTCAAGTTAATTTGAGTTCTTATTTAGTTTAAATTTTGCTACCAAAATTTGGTGTTATCCAATATTTTCATAATTGAACGTAGTAACCCATTCCTTTTCCCGCAATCCTAGGTTCTCTGCTCGGGGAATTTGAGAAATTGGAAATCGATAGTTGGGGAGGGGGATTGGTGTAATCTTCCGGTAACTGTGATGATAACACCGGGTGATCACACTGTGATCGGGTTATCTGGGCGATTTTGATCAAAATTTATATGAGCTAATACCCAATTTCGTGATACGGCTTAAGGTTTCCTTATCATTTTTTGAGTCTACTTCGACCACTGGAACCAACCCAGGCCTAAAAGACTGAGAGGTCCTTGGAAACATTCTTGCGACCAATTTTATCGGACTTTTGGGAAATTTGTCACAATATCTGTTCTATACATTGAGAATTCCTAAAAAATTCTAAAATACTAAAAGGAACACATTAAAAAATTCTATAATTGAAGTGTAAATTTTCTGTACTGAAATATTCAGCAGCCTGTTTCCTCTAGAAGTATTTTTGTTAAACCAGTATTAAGATCTCAAGGATACATTTAGAAACTTTTCTACATACTAGCTAGAATTCCTTTGCTACCCAGTCTAACTCTCGGTATGGCTCCTTAAGTATTTGTTGGCCTGGAAAAATATAAAGAATTCGAGTTGACTGGAAAACCTGCGACAAATAAATACTCCAGGCGAACACGTTTATTCCTACCGATTCAGGAGAGATTAAAGAGAGCATTCAGGTTCCAATTAGTGTTAGTGTAACAACCGGCAATGTCAAAAGTTCCACAGTAATGAGCAAACCTAACTGAGTTTTAATACAGAAAGTATTTTAAATGATTTTATTATAGTGCACCGACTTTGGACTTTGGAGGGTTTTAATTACATTAATAACAGCCTGCAACCTGGATGAGTATATTTTAGTTTAATTTATTCCATATTCTAGTTTTAACACTGTCAATTTGAAGAACACCATATAATCAATCTCAAAACCATCATCACAAAAATATAATAATAAGATTTCTTTGCCACTAAACAATGGCTAATTGCAGTTTAATAATTTGAATTGAGCTTTTTAAAGATATGAAAATCAAAAAATAACATATATTAAATAGTAAGCACTTATTGGAAATAATTCAATTACACGATCATTTAGTTTTAATTAATATCAAAGTAAAGAGTCATGTAGCTGACTAATTATATTATTGATTACATTTACCTTATTAAGTTATTTATATACTTACATTTACGTTTTTAAGTTATCGCAAGTTTAAATTAGAAACAAACAAAAATACAATTTCAAACACTATCATTAACATTGCTAAAACCAATAAATAACAGATATACTAGATAGTCGATGATACTTTTCGGTGAAGAATCATCTTTTGGGGCAGGAGATCCAGCTTAAAGGAAGTGAGATCTTCATAAAGCAGAGATACTATGGTCAAAACCATGTTATGTTTGAGATTATCAACAAGGGAGTGTAGACGATGCTTAAGAATAGCGCGATCATGCTCACCTCCTCTTCCTAGAGTTCTCGGATTTTTATGAGAGATCTTCAGGAAATCTTATCTTTCATGATAAGGGTTTAACAAATTCAGCCTCATCCGAGATTTATTGCTGTTCTCAAGCAGCTTTTACACGCCCTAAATTACAGCACACTTGAGTTTTATCGAGACTACCGCTGCGTCCCTATGTCTGAATCAAGCGGCCACATCACCATGTTCAATGTTCCTGAGTTAGCTTGTTCCAGAACAACATCATACTTTTTGTTTTAAATTCTGCGTCACCATTCAGGGTTTTCTGGTAATTGAAACCGAGGTTGTTTAGTTATCTTGATAACCGTTTAATTTCTTTGATGGTCATCTGGAATAGTTGAGTACTGTTTTCACTCGTAAAAACTGTGGCTGAACGCTGGCAAATGTCATTATTTCATAGCAAAGAAAAGATATTTGGGACATTTTGTCAGCTATTTAGAGATATTGACATCTTTTGAGAAGTTAAGGGCAATTTAAGAGTCTCTATGCCCGGAAAATCGATCATTTACATTGCTTCTGGGGCCTAGCCAGTTCATATCGTCAGTTTGTCGATTTTTGACGAGTACTCGACCTTTGATGAAACTGTTGAATATGTAGCTAAACTTTGAGAGCTTGAGTAGGAGGTCCCCTTTCAGGAAATGAAGTTGTTGGCTCTAGATTATCTTGCCCAGTTTACACGAAGACTTTTTGTTGCATCGAAATAACTCGTTGGCGCAGCATTGACTCTAGATCAGGTAATTGAGATAGGGTAAGCTAATCGTCTGTAGTGCGATCAAAATTAATCCTTCGCGGTAACCAAAACGGAAAGGGACTGAGGAAAAACATATAATACTCGTATGTCTTGGCAGTACGCATATTTAAGCCATGCCGTGAAAGCTGCCACTTTGTGGCCATTATTGACTACACTGTTGCTTCAATCAGGTTGCTGATGCTTGTTGCATACGTCTGGGAGACTCGCTCTCTGAGTTAAAGAGGTACAGGAGGTGGAGTATTACATAGCTCTAATGACGCACATCCTCGTCAACCTATGGGAGCCGTTGAGTTTCAGCTCGCTGACAACGTAACGCTGATTGCTCGTAATCTAAAAGTTTTTTATGTGTGTTATGTATTATGAGAAATCATATATGAAAGCATGCTGGCCAAGTTGTCAAGAAATCCGGGAGATTTCCCTACTATTGTGTAAAGTAGAATAATCAGAACAAACGACTTGGAGTAGGCAAGAACAACAACGATGAACTGGCTTGGAAGATATGTGATCCGCCCATGTAGAATAATAATGTAATAATCGTAAAGCATGTTAGTATGATAAAGTATTAGAGTAGGTGTGGCTTGTGGGGAAAATTATAAAAAAATGCTATACAAAATAAACCACGACAGTGTCAATATTTATCATTATCCTATAAACCCGCACAATAAAAAAATAAAATAAAGACTTCTTCAAAAAGTGTAAGTGACTCTTATGTGCCTGTACAGAATGATACTTCTTTTAATTTTACGATAATAGTACAGTAGGCACATGTACTACAGCATATTATTAAAAATGAGCTTTTCATTCATGTAAGCATAAACTTTTTTTACTGTTAAAAATAGGCACTAAGTTTAAAAGACTATTACTGAGCTGTATAGAACAATAATTTGAAAACGTGGATCGCGAAAGTAATGTATAATCTACAAAATGTTATTTCCTTTAGGTTTATATATATATATATATCAATGTAATAAATAATTTAAAAATAGCACCTATAAAGTGCTAACGGATTTACTTAGAACAAAATGTGAAAGTGCAGATGATTTTCTTTAAGGGAAAGATTCAATTTATTCGTATAAGCATAAATATGATATAAGTTATCAAAGAAAGCTAACAATAAAGAGCATATGGAGCTAAAAAAAGGGCCATAGTTTTAAAGTGTAAATCTTGTTTTTATAGATTTATTAATAAAGAAATTTTAAATCGGGTTCATGTCGATCCTTTATTGTATGATCTAAAGGGAAATGAATTATATGCTTAACAACATCGATTAAGAATTCAATGTTAAAAAAATGCCGAAAAATTTTGTAAATTTCTAATAAATAGTACATTTCCAACCTTAAGGTAAACCTTAATATTTTACTAAGCCCCTAATAATTATAAATTCAAAACGTGCACACAATTAAGTAACTGACTGTTTGAAGTACTACCATGAATTTCAAACGGGGTATTGGGTAATATTAAATTAAGCTGATATATGAAACTTTATACTTTCCAATTTAATTATATTTTATTTTTTACTAAAATTTCCAATAAATTGGCTTTTATAATAGAACATATTACGTTTCAACTTGAAAGTGTAAATAATTCGAAAATAATCTTTTCATAACAATATCATTGCGCCAAAACATATAATATAATTCAGTTAATAAAAAAATTCATTTTATTATTTCGAAGTAAAGTGAGTTTCCTCTATCAATAGGGAATGAGCCAAGTCTGTCACAGACTCTTCCAACTTGTGTAATCCTCCTTCAGCAGTTTTTCACCTCGTCAATTCACTCTAAGTCGCTTACGACATGACAGATAGGAAACTGTACTTAGCATGTTAGACGTGGCAGATGCCAGTTCGGTCATCGGTTTTAGTGAGCCATGCATGTTTAATAGTATGCTAAAAATAGTGTATATACCTACGCGTACACGTATACAATGCGATATTTATTAATTCAATTAGTTTATAAAAATAAATAACCCCACATTCAATTTCTTACAGTCTACCAATATGAGTTACAACAGTATCGATACGTACCTTTCTTCAGTTTTTAATCAATAAAAAATATATATTTTATACTGCATAAACACTGCCAGGACAGAGTTTATCTTTTATATTCCTGCGTTAATCACATTCTAATATTTATAACAAACAAAACTTTGAAAAAATGTTTCACTTGTTTCGTTACTTACATTACGTATATTGTATAAATATATTCATAATATATTAAATATAACTTAACCAATCAAACTAATCTGATAAATTATGAAAGATCAAAAGTTATTCAGATTTTTTTCTTTAGTATCCTGATAATTAAGATTGGTTTATTCCACGATGGGCTTTCAATACTCTCAACATAATATACATAGCATTTACTCTCCTATTTAAATAATAAAACACATTGCATCCTCACAATATCACTCTTACCCAAGAGGTTGGGAGGTAAACACCACCATTTAATATTTAACCCTCACGTTCCACATAAAGGTCATATTTAATACCCAAAGAAATCTGTGGTACCTGAGCTTTATGTTATGGTAAGGGATGGGTACGTTATTTCAGAATATAAATCTGCAACACGTTGTCTCACATCGTGATCAAACATCCAGACTGAAATTTGTACAGTATCATTACAAATACTCTAAATACTTCAAATATTCTATTACTTGTTAACCATTATTAATATTTATAACACCATTATTATGAACAAACCATTCTATATAATTAAAAAAAATAACTACAACAATATATACATATACAGAGTGTTCACAAAAGGGTGTCACAAACCTATTTGGATAATAGTAGGCCTACTCATAATTTGAAACAGAAAAATATGCATAAATATTGGCTGAGAAAGTTATCGATTAGCCGCTTGCCGCCATTTACTCGTAAATAAAACTATTATATCTAAAACTAAATAAGCTAAAGAAAACAAATTTTGCACATACTTTTGAACGGATAAAAATATAATTGTGTTATTTTATTTAATATTAACAAACTGGCATCTAATGAAAATGTTTTATGACTAATAACACAAAACCAGTATATTTATAAAAGATTTACTAGACTCCAAGTATTTAACGATTTTATAAAAAAATGTTAGGGTTTGGATTTAAACGAAATCATCAATGCCTAGGCAAGCACGACCACTTTAACATGTTGCCTTATGGTAGGCATTAGCTTTACTACATCAGATATAAAAAAAAATTTACAAGTTACCAACTATTTAGAATTGGTATAAAATTCCAATTGTTCTTTTCCAACCAAATACTTCAATGCCTAAACGAGTACAACTTTAAAGGTACACCTTCGATAGGCATGTATTACATGAGTAGTAAAATAACTACAAGATACGAACTATTTTTATTTGCATAAAAAGTCCAAATTGTCTCGCCAATTTCTATGCGATCACTTTAAAGTATCTTTGCACAAGTTGAGAGCAACAAAAATTTTCTCTTTGGCTTGGCATTAGCTTTATTACGTCAGTTATATAAAATTTACAAGATACAAAATATTTAGACTTTTTATAAAAATGCATACAGTACTTTTTCCAAAAAGACATCCGTCAATGCGATAACTTTAAAGGTACGTTTGCTTGTGCTGGAAGCAACAACATTTTGTCTTTTGATAGGCATTAGCTGTATTACATCATTTATACAAAATTTAAAAGATACTTACTATTCAAACTTTGCATAAATATTGCAATTGTTCTTTTACCAACGAAATATGCATACTTAATCTTTACTAAAATGTACAATAAGTCATAATTATTTTTAATAAAACTTCCTATTTTATTATCTGGATAACCTCCATGCTCATCAGTGATTACAAAGATTTTAAGATAAAAAGTATTGTTTCATTTAAGCTTACTCTTTGATTCTAGGTAAACACCATTAGATTGTTAGAAAATATCACAGATTACATAACATTTTAGTTAACTCTATGAGGGTTTGAATTGTGTTTCCGTTATAAATCACACCTCTCATTTAATAATTTTAAATTAACTGAAACTGCAAATTATACTTTGGTCATATATTTGCGTCAGTACAATTTTATAAGTATATAATATTGTAAACACACTTATGTAGTTCATTCTTTAATGTTGATTAAAGATATTATTTAGACAATACAATGAGTAATAAAATGAATTTGAAATACCTAATAAACATTGTATAGTCCCTTCTGTAGTGTTTTTAATTAAATTTATCAAGTCTGGGCAGTTTAGGTATTATTAAAAGCAAGATTAATCATTAGAATGTCTTTCATAAAGAAGCCGTTTCTAATAACAATTTCAAGAACATTCTTCTGTTATATTCCTTGATTTCAGACAGTTCCAATAAAGTTCAATTTAAGCAGCCTTATATTGACGGAGTAAAAAAGAGACAATTTTACGCAAACTGCAACGTTTCTTATATACAGGGTGTTTCCAACCTACGATCCCTAACTACTTTCAGATAATATCTCTTGGATCAAAATTACACAAATAGTTTTTATAAACATAATTTCTAAAGTAGTTTTCCGTCCACTATACGCTTTTCTTTGGAAATTTAAAAATCGAAAACCATTTAGAAACCATGTCACAAGTCTGAATAAATACGTACCTTAAAGGCATATCTGGGTTAATACAGGTATAAATAATTTTCAAGTAAAAATAAAAATGTCAGTATTTTTAAATAAAGCCTTTTTGTTATTAAAAAACTATTTTTAAGAGACAAAAAAGTAGTTAATTAAAAATCAAAATTTGTATTACCTGATTTGTTCCTATACAATAATATTTACTTTGAAAATGTGTGTGTTCGTAGGGCTAAATGTAAACCCTGCTTAAAATGGCATAAACAATGATTGCGCAATATATACTAAATATACTTTCTCAATCGATAACTAAGTAATGTAATTGTTTAGCATGTGTATATCATATCAAGGTATATCAAATAATACCAAATTTAAAGTTACAATATATGTAAGTTGACAATATATAAAGAATTCTAGTACTGAACGTAATATTTACCCCTTACATGTATGAAGATGGATTCTAAAGTGACAGGTTAGAGACAAGTATGACACTAAATACATTTTTACTTGTCTGTGGAGTTAAATTAGTCACTTCTTAAATAAGATGTTTCACGTGTAGATAAAAATAATATATTTTTATAATCTGGTTGTCAAGTTTTGCGTTCCTGTTACAATTAATTATTTTAAAAGTTATATTCTCAACTAACCGCTGATCCCGTATATGTATAAATATTGTATACTGCGTTATCGAAAACTATTACTCGAGGGGCTGGAAAATTCACATCTGCCTGCGTGTCCTCCGCACGATTCCACAAAAACAAAATGACCGATAGACTTGAAAGTTTGCAAGTCGCATGTTCTGTTATAGTGTTTGGCACTGCAAGTGAACTTATAACTCCTGGAAAACCCCAACTGCTGTGGCGGAAATTTCCTACGCCAATTTAGCACTCCCCTTCCTTAGGTTCTTTAATATCTCCATCACAAACCAACTTATGCGTGATATGTATAATTGGTCATATCAATCATGAATCATAGCGCTTTGTTAGAATATACAATTCGTAGTGTTAGGTATTAATAATAAAGTTTACAGAACATGAATATTTGACTGATAGTCCAGAGCCCAACAGCTATGCACGGGAAACATACCATCTCATGTATGGTACATATGAATTCTCTACATCAATAATGAATCAAAGATATTGTTAGAATATAAAAATTTTCATTGTTAGGTATCAATAAAAACATTTACTGAACATGATCGTTTGACTGCTAGGCCAGAGCATAACATTTATCCAAGGGAAACAAATCAAATCGTGTATAGTATGTAGCAGCCTCGCTTGCACTTTCTGCAGCACCTTTGTGCTTCTTTTAAACTTAACAACATTCCTATTATCAAATGCTTCCTTTCGTGATGGAGCGAGAGTGTTAGTTTAAACTGCGGTATCCATATCACAGTACTTTTTCTACTACATTCTGTAACAAAATTCACTGTTTAAGTCTCAGTTGCACTGCTTATCCCGCATAAGGCGTAGACTGGACTAAATTTAGTCGTTATATTTGAGGAGTTTAAATGTTACAATTTACAGAGTGTTCCCAAAATAGAGGTAAGCTTATTATGTCAAATATTTTTTTTAAGCAACACATTTTAAATTTTAATCTTTTTAAAAATCTTGACCGAATATACACTAAGTTATGATGTTTTATATTGTTGTATTCCAAAATTAACGTGGATTTATAATTCGGTTTTATTTTTTTTATTTTTCATACAAAGACATAAACCACCATACCCCACAAGGTAGGATATTAACACTTTTGGGTACAGTCCACTACTCCAAATGTTAAAAATCAAACCGTTTCGAAATTGCAGCAAGAAAAGTAAAGGTTATTATTACCGGGGTTTAAAACAATAGGGAATGGGTAGTCTGGGACACTGTATATAAATATATATAAAAGGGCTAAAATAAAGAAGGTAAGGGGGTAAATAAAGGGGTAAGATAAAGAATTGTTTGAGCAGTTTATTCATACTTTTTAGACAAGACTCATTCAATAGGTGATAGAGGGCTGGGAAAAAAACATAGAGTGCATATAAAAAAGTGCGTCTTTGGAAAAAACATAGAGTGCAAAATAAAAGAGTGCGTCTTTCGAAAGCATATTAAAAATAATATAGTTTTTTATTTTTACCATCTAAACTAAGTTGAGAGAGTAAACATTTTCACCAACTCTCTCTAAGAGAGAAAGAGGCACAATGTGCCCGTATCAAACATGATATTTTCTATATAATAGCGATGAAACAAGTAAAATTGGAAATATTGTTTTACTTTGGTCTGCTTTAGAACTCGGATTTTTCTACTTTTAACATGAAAATATAAAAAGAAGTTTAATCCGGTAAAACCTTTCCATCGTGTGTGCTGCATGTTTACACAATCGTAAAACAATAGTCAATAAAAAAGCTTCCGATAACGGTAGTTTCAGTCGCGGTTCGTATTGTTTTATGATCAAACAAGTCTGCCAGAGGCAGTCATTTTCTAACACATGCTGTTCTCTCAAAAAATTCTGTATTGAGAACAAATAAAACAGTGTTTTGTGTATTTTACAATAGCACACGTACTCTATAGGCTGAGGTAATATCCACAGACATCCAATCAATGTAAAATACATGCAATAGGTAAGACTAATTACCTAGTAATGATATGGTTTATTTTGTTAAATATTGTGACTTTACTAGAAGGAGCATTATTCTAGCAGCATGCCAAGTTACCATAATATGTAAAGATTCCAAAATAAAATTATATACAGTAATGCATTTTTTTTATTATTATCATTAAAATAAATTATTTTAATTCTGTTAAAACTGTTGATGTTATGGCGATACTTGATACATTACTGTGATATTTTTTTAATATTTATTGCATAAGTTTTTTTTATTATTTATGAAATACAATCCACCATAGTCCAACTATTAATCTGGAGGCTAGCAAAATGTCCCTTCTGTTCGTCTTTTGTTTATAACTGTGTGTCTTTAAATTATATATCGAGAACAAATTGAAAGAGATTTTATATTTTGCCTGAAACTTCATTTCAATGCGGACAATATTGAGTTCGATCAGCAAGGTATTGATCTTTTTGACAACACAATTAATACAGCTCTCTTGTGCATTATTTAATTTCTGTTATGGCTATCGGTCATAGATTAACAAAGATATACAAAGTTGAGTATGAAAATGAAGGACCAGAGAAAATATTGGTACATAATAAACCAAAATTAAAAAATTATGCAGCAGTTCTTAGTGCACACTTTAGCTTGACATTCATTATTTTTTCTGTGTTTTATAATAAATTCATACCAAAATTCAGCCCAACATGTTTACTATAAAAAATAGTAAAAAAATGTTTATTGCTTGCATTGTCTCGTTACTGAAATATAGTTGTTACTCATAGTAGGTTTCACCACTAGAATCAAAAATGATTATTAATGGTGGCCAATCGTGCTTTAAGAACAAGGTGAAGAGAGGTCGGAATAAATTATATCACACTTTTCGAAAATCACAAGAGGAGCCTATCCATACGTCACACGGAAATCGAAATTAGAAATTAATGCATTGTATTAAATTTTTATCACCCAATAAGTCAACATAATCAACCGTCCATATTATGTATCAAATTTTAATTTAATTCTAATGAAACAACCAAATAGTTTGTGATAGTAAAATACTTGTTACTTATTGAATTGTTAAACATAATCCTAGGATTGACCCTAAATTTCACCATAATGAAACTTAAATAGTGTCACATGATTTTCTGATTACTTATTTATTAATTTTCCAATTGAATTCCAATGCCCTTAAAATGCATCAAAAAATAGACACAATATTATATTTAACTGTTTTTACCTCTTGTATAGTACCTAAAACAATCACTGCAAGGGCCAACCTTAATTGTTTTAAACCGCTTTCACCCGTGTATTATTATGAAAATGAGTATTTTTTATTATTTTATTGCATTATTCCTTCACAATTTCCTTACTTTACTTTTTCTCAATGTAATAACACTCCATCAGCTAAAGGTAATATAAATTAAATATAGGTGCAAATTCAAAAGAAGGAATCAAACTGTAATGTCAATAGAATGTCCTTCTTACCCAAATATTATAACTACTAAGTTATATAAAACCTTGTGGTAATTCCTTATACCGGTGATACACTCATAGAGTGTAAGAAAAAACTATCATAAACAGCATTACAGTGGCATATATATATATAAACTTTTATTCGAATGTACTGTAGTTGGATTACTTATAATATACTATGATGTAATACGAATATACACACTCAGATATACATCTAGTAATGGTATCATTATCAAAGTAATTGCAAGTTTCTGTTTAATTACATATAGTATACTATATGTATTGTTACATACCCTAGTTTCCACATAACCAGAGTTATAACACACCGTACATTCTCTTAATTTCAATGAATGGGCTTTGTCTCTAAATGTTATGCTTGAGCTTTATAGTTGAAACTTTTTAAAATGATTATTCTGAATTATTACAGGATGGTCAATCTAAAAATGTGTGGTGTTTGTAAAATATACATAACAGTACATATAAAAAAATAAGGTAAACTTTTGAGATTTCTAACAGGGTTCTGTCAACACTAATGACATTTTTAATTGAGTAGGGTACACTAAATAATTTTGTAAATAAGATAATTACTTGCAAATATGTATTGATCTCCCGGAAATCCACCCTGTGAACACTTGATCAAATTTTTTTCAACTTCAACCTTGAACATTAAACTTAAAATTTTGAACTTAACTTATTTTGTTACCAACTAGATTTTGCTTCAGTATGATGGGAAATATTTTACGATATAACGACTCATTTAAGATTTTTATTTCTCAACTGCAAAAATACATATCTTAAAAATCTTAAAGTTAAACAAGATTCCCTTAACCAGTATTTTATTGCTTTCAAAACTGAAATTCAAAAATTATATTAGCTACTTTCCTCTCTTATGAAAACTTACTTACTTCAAAACATTTTTACTCTGTAAGAGCAAAAATATTTAGTAACGTGTCTTTTACACCTTGCTAGTCATATAATAAAATAGCTTACCCTCTGCGTTTTGGCTGAGATGCACAGAAAAATTTAGGTGGCGGTGGTGGTGTTATTTTGTATTTCGGATCAGCCTATGTCTAAAAAATCTTTGGGCACTCAATTGAGCACTCATTAGCTAACTGATAAAACAACGAGAGCAACCCTTTCAACTATATTTAGATCTAGATCTGGATGGTTGCTGAGTAAAACAAACAGAGCTCCCTAGTAATCTAGGTGTCTCCGATTGCGAAGCTTTACAAAGAGTTTGTTTTTAACTTTGTTTAAACTGTTAACTCCGGCAACCTTTTTGGATCTCTTCAGATGATCATAGACTCTAGATTCCAGGAGACATGTATGTGACAGTTTCAAGATTTTAGAACTGCAGTGGATATTTGGTTAAGTACAGTTAAACAAAACATCCACATTGAATAAACCTTCCACACCAAAGCTATATTACTATATTGTGTAGAGTAAAATAGTAGGGAACAAGTAAAAATCTATTTATATTTGTAAATAGTGCATGGGATAATTTGATGGAATTTTCAATTTAGGGAGTTCTTTCAGTTACTTGTAATTAAGAAATTTCAAATATTCGTCAAAATAAAATAATTGAATTAAGGTACTTTCTGTCAGACTTTGAATTTAAAATTAAATATGTATTGACAGTTATAACTAACAAACCAAACATTGGGAGCGATAATACGGTTTAATACTTTTTTTGAAGCTATTGTGTATAGTATTTTATACAACGAACTAAATTGGAAACAGATTACAAAAACTTTAAAGACAAATTCATCCTTTCACACCTTCTCTACGGATCTTTACTGAGTAGTACTCTTAAATACCACGACGCAAAGGACGTCCAAGAATACGGCTTCTCTTGAAAATAATGAAATATTGCTGTTCGTACTTTACATATTGTTTGAATTATATAAAAATAACAAATAACAGAAACTCTCACAGAGGTCTGAGGGGGAGAACTGTGCAGGCTACGGACCCAAATGTGTATACCATGAGAATATTCTTGAAAGTATGTTCGATGAATATCGCACCTAATTATTATCTGAATGAGGAAAAGTTGGGAAACAGGAGACGTTTTGGAGGAGTTGTTGGAGAAATTAACCGTTGTAATCAACACAAACTTTGGCACACGCGAAGACAAAAACAATTACTCAAACTGTTACTGTAACAAATTTGTCTTTCTTGTCTCTTACTTGGCCTCATTCTGGAAACTGCAAACACGCAATATTCGTCTCATAACATAGAACTAGAATCAAGTGTGCGTCATGTTTTATTATTTCTTTTTTTAAACTATAATTGTACGATATTAAGTTCAAAAGATTACTAAATGTTTCCACTAAAACTGGAACGTCACATAAGCAGGAAAATAAGTCTAAGTAGAATAATTATGGCATCCCTTTATGACTATAAATTAGAATTTTAACACTACAAATGGCAGGTTTGTTTATTACTTGATGAACTTATGTACACACACGCTCACACACACACACACACACACACACACACACACACACACACACACACACACACACACACACACACACACACACACACACACACACACACACACACACACACACACACACACACACACACACACACACACACCACACACACACACACACACACACACACACACACACACACACACATACACACACACACACACACACACACACACACACACACACACACACACGCACGCACGCACGCACGCACACATATATATACATATATATATATATATATATATATATATATATATATATATATATACTAGCAGACCCGACAGACGTTGTCCTGTACACACGTCTTTAATTCGAAAATTTTAAACTTTGATTAATCTGTAACAATCTGGACTGTTTTGATAAAAATGTCTATTAAAAAGTTATTACAATATCTAACTTCATGACATGTACATTTAATCACACCTCGACCAACCGATAGTGTGTGAGTATAACATGAGGATGTTTTAAATGAAAACTTACTTAATCTGAAGGTAAAAAAAGTTGCAACAAACTATTTTATAACAGGTATATTTTTTCAGTTTACAACTTAATTTATCGTAATGCCATTGAATGTACAATATTTTTTGTTAATCCTTCAGGAGTATACACAAACAAATTAGATTATTTTCCGATAGGACTGAAGTATAATAATTGACCTCCACCACAATCGAATTATTGATATTTCTGAATAGCCTATATAACTACTATCCGAATTAGATTATAGTTATGTAAAGGCTGAAGTATAATAAGTGGCCACCATCACAATCGAATTATAGATATTTTTGAATAGCCTATTTAAACTACTAAAATGACGAACTGAATTAGATTATAGTTATTTAAAGGCTGAATTATAATAAGCGGCCAACATTGCATTAAAATTATTAATATTTCAAATTAGCCTATCTAAACTACCGAATTTCATTATCTTTATATTTCTTGTGTGCGTGTGTATGGAGCTGAACTCCTCCTAAATGGGTGGACCATCTTGGAATGTTTTACATTGTATCCAGCAGAATGCGCTATGATCACAGTTTCAAATGTTTTCTATTTTAACTCCAGGTTTTCCTGACATTTTGTGCTGCTATCAAATATGTGTGTTGTTTTGTAACATTGTGTAATTATTGTGTGAGTGCTAATTGTAATATTACATTAATAGAGATTGAAGATGTTTGAAGTACATAATAAACTATAGTCATTCATTGAAGTTATTGAACTAATTTTGAAAATTTATTGAACGAAGTGAGTATATTGGTCGCATAACCTAAGTAGCATACAAATCTAAAGGTTGTGTTTCTATGTGTGAATAACTATTGTTAACAGTTTGGTCACGTAAGTTCAAATTAAGTAGCATATAAATCACATGATTGAATAACTATTCGTCCTCTTCCACGAAGACGTGGCATTTTTCTGGAAAAATAAAATTCTGTATAATAGTACATAATGAATATGAGTAACTTATTGAATATGTAATTTTAATTAAGGAACTTCTAGATAAAAATTTATAGCAACATAGACTACGGTATCTAATATACTAAATAAGTATTCCCTATAGGTCTGAAGTACAAAAAGTGGCCACCATCTCAATCGAATTATTGATACTTCTGATTAGCCTTTCTAAACTACTGAATTTCATTATAGATATTTAAAATTACAGTATAGTATCAGAACTGGCCAGTAGAATTTAATTTAAAACCAATTCCTACATAATTAACAATAGTTATTGACACATGTGATTCTCTATTAATTTAATATTACAATTAGCACTCACACAATAATTACACGATGATACAAAACAACACAAAAAATTTGATAGCAGCACAAACTGTCGGGAAAACCTGGAATTAAAATAGAAAAACATTTGAAACTGCGATCGTAGCGCATTCTGCTGGATCCAATTTAAAACATACCAAGATAAAAAAGAATTTATTTATAAACCAAAAATTAACTAATCAATCACTGCACACTTAATATTTACGAATTTCAGTTAAAAGTGTATTTTACTAAAACTTCCA
Source organism: Homalodisca vitripennis (assembly GCF_021130785.1). NCBI lineage: Eukaryota > Metazoa > Arthropoda > Insecta > Hemiptera > Cicadellidae > Homalodisca > Homalodisca vitripennis. Next base: position 191,967,120 of record NC_060208.1, on the reverse strand, counting down.
ATTTTATATCTGGATAACCTCTATTGATATTCCAGATTAGCCTATCTAAACTACCGAATTTCATTATAGTTATTTAAAATTACAGTATAGTATCAGAACTGGCCAACAGAATTTAATTTAAAACCATTTCCTACACTATTAACAATAGTTATTTACACATGTGATTTGTATGCTACTTAATTTGAACTTATCTGACCAATTTTGACTGCAGATTAAAAATGTAAATTACAACATGAATTATTTGAAATCCATTAGTTTAAAACTTGATTATCTAAAATGTTAACAATAGTTATTCACACATAGAAACACAACCTTTTGATTTGTATGCTACTTAGGTTATTTGAGGTAATGCGACCAATAATCTCTATTAATGTACTATTACAATTTTAGCACTCACACAATAATTACACAATGTTTTATTTTTTATTTTCTTCTTTTTACCTGTTGGCTGGCCTTTATAAACTTATAACGCGGCCACGTAGTACACTTTTTATAACTTCATTCTATTATATTTTAATGTTATTTGCCGTATTTACTTTTGAAACATGAACCTTACAAAACAACACACACACACATTGATAGCAGCACAAACTGTCGGGAAAACCTGGAATTAAAATAGAGAAACATTTGAAATTGCGATCGTAGCGCATTCTTCCAAGATCAACACTTAATATTTACTAAGAATTTCAGTTAAAAGCTAAAACTTCCAATTTTATATCTGGATAATCTCTATCCTCCAAAGTGAGTACAGAATATATTGAAATAAGAAGTGGTGTTATTTTTATATGTTTATGCTTACTGTATGCTTTCAAGACTATAATTGATTAAACGTATGGCTGTGTTGTAATATTATAATGTTTACATAGAACAATTGGTAAAAAGTTAACTTTGCAATCTGCATTAGGCTACTGATCAAGCACTTTATAATAACGTAATCTAAATGTAAACAAATGTTTCTGCCTCTTTGGTGAACTTCAGCTGAAAATATTCACAGCTGTTAAGTATCAGTTCACTTTGTATTACGTGTCGTAGCACAGTCTGTCGGATCCAATATAAAACACTCCAACATCAACAACAATTTATTATTAAAAATTTAATTAAATTCGACCAAATAAATAACTATAATGAAATTCAGTAGTTTGGATAGGCTATTCAGAAATATCAATAATTCGATTGTGATGGTGGCTGCTTATTATACTTCAATTTTTAAATAACTATAATCCAATTCGGATAGGAGTTTGGATAGGCTATTCAGAAATATCAATAATTCGATTGTGATGGAGGCCACTTATTATACTTCAGCCCTATCGGAAAACCATCTAATTTGTGTATGTACACTCCTTAAGGATTAACAAAAAATATTGTATATTCAATAGCATTATGATAAATTAAGTTGTACATTTAAAAAATATACTTGTTATAAAATTAGTAATTTAAAATTACAGTATAATGTCGGAACTGGCCAACATAATTTAATTTAAAACCAATTCCTACACTATTAACAATAAGTAGTTATTCACACATGTGATTTGTATGCTACTTAATTTGAACTTATGCGACCAATTCTGACTGCAGATTAAAAAATGTAAATTACAACAAATTATTTTAAATCCAATTAGTTTAAAACTTGATTATCTAAACTGTTAACAATATTCACACATAGAAACACAACCTTTTGATTTGTATGCTACTTAGTTTATTTGAGGTAAGCGACCAATATACTTATTCACTTCAATAAATGTGCAAAATGAGTTCAATAACTTTAATAAATAACTATAGTTAAACATCTTCAATCTCTATTAATGTATTATAACAATTAGCACTCACACAATAATTACAGAATGTTACAAAACAACACACAAATTTGATAGCAGCACAAAATGTCGGGAAAACCTGGAATTAAAATAGAAAAACATTATGGCTGTGTTGTAATATTATAATGTTTACGTAGAACAATTGGTGAAACTTCATCTTTGCAATCTGCATTACACTACTGATCAAGCACTTTACAAATTTAAAATATGAACTTTCTAAATTTTAATTGTGAACAAATGTTTCTGCCTCTTTGATGAACTTCAGCTGAAAATATTCACAGCTGTTAAGTATCAGTTCACTTTGTATTACGTGTCGTTCGTGGCGCAGTCTGGCGGATCCAATGTAAAACACTCCACCATCAACAACAATTTATTATTAAAAAATTAATTAAATAAACTATTAAAATTGGACCGAATTATGAATCTAAACCATTCTCGGATCCAACTGAAGACACACAAAAAGTTTCATTAAAATTGGTCCACCCGTTTAGGAGGAGTTCATTAACATACACACGCACACAAGAAATATATATATAAAGATATATATATATATATATATATATATATATATATATATATATATATATATATATTGGAGCTATTTATTATTAGTGCACAGTTTACTTAATTTAAATGAAAATGCTTGAAATAAATTTATAAAATTTTTTATGTTCCTGGATTTTAAATCTAAATATACATAAAGACATTCACCGACAAGATTATGTCAAAGTCAATTGAGCAATAACGCGGTGAACTTAGACAGCCATCTTTATTCCATCTTGACTGCATTAACATATTTTCTTATGTTACCACTCGATTGATACTTTCGTACGGCTTCGTATCAAGATAGATTACTGTCGTGTAAGAGACGACTAAAAGGGGCGGAATGTACTTGTCTGTATTATGCGTATCCGTTCCATCATCTGACGCAGGTCCCAGGTTTCGAGACACCGGGCGCCCTCATAACTATACTATAAAATCTAAACATATTATTAAATTTATTATAAACCTAAGTGAAAAACCAATAACATTTTTGCTTAATATTTACCCACATTATAAACTATGCATTTAAATACAAAACATAATTCAGCGTTTAATAATTGAAGTTTTTTTTATTACAAAATTATTTTCTTTCAAATAAATACGCAGTTCTCCAATAGTTTTTAATTTCTTACATCATAAGATCTTTCGACATCCAATATGCCATCGTCAGGTGTGAATCAAACAATACGAAACAGTATAAACAATGTTACAATGTAAAAACAATTATCAGCTGAATAAAGATTAATAAAATATGTGTATAGATAAAAGTAGGTATAATAAATAATAATATATGTACAAAAGTTAGTTACAAAAATAAATTAGTTATATTTTAAAAGAAAGGTGAATTTTGAATCGGTTTGGATCATTTTTTAATATTCCATTTCCAGGTTTTTTTTGTACCATATAAACAATATTATAGAATTTTCTGTTTCTTTGAAAAATATAAAATGACTAATATGTTAATGGATAGTCTATATTGTTAAGGAACAATGATATCTTCTCCATAACGTAAACAAAACACACATCACGGTGAAATTTTTAATTGGATGATAACGGTTTTATACAAAACTGGCTTACATCATATAAATACCACCGTCGTGCCATGTTTGATCGCTATTATTAATAAATATTATGTTATTCATATAATTTGCTTATGTTTTTGTATTATCTAAAAAATTTCGCCAAGATTCAGGAAACCGACAAAAACAACATAGTTATAAATCACCAAAGGTTAGTAATTTACCTTTTAGGTTGTATTTATGTATAAAACAGAGCATTTGAAACAATATTTTGCATGGATACGAATGAAAACCGTGATGAGGATTTTTGCGGAATGTTCTAAGTTATTCAGAACCTGAGCATGTAGTATTATCGTACCAAGTTTGCTCTGGATCAGTTCAAGACTCAAGCAGGTGTCTTGTTCACAAGCAGGAGTTACATTTGCATACCTTTTTATTTGGAAATCACTTCAATGTATATAACTATTTTTCGTAATTTTTGTTAAATGTTATCAATTTATGAATGGCGTACCTTACATTAATGCCGTTTAATTATCATCCAAGCAATACATTTTGATTTCAATACTATATGAAATCTTTCTTTTTTCCAACTGTACTGAAATCATATTCAGTTCACAATAATGATACAACCTCCTTGCTTCTTACTTTTAAGTACAATAAATTAAACTGTTATTTATAGGATACGTCGCTAAATTCCTTTCCTCTTTACAGCCTGTTATTTATATTAGAGTCGTCCAACATGAGATTAATGGAACATATGAAATTGTTTTTGTGTTAGTAGTCTGGTGAGCACACAACTGACTTAGGGCGCTCTACATTACATTCCTCTTATAAATTACGACAATTTAAGCAAGTAACTTATAAGGTACGCCACAACAAGTATCATGTAACTAACTTCGATGAAGTTGCATACAAAGTTTCGAATCTGTAGCTCATTTCATTCCTGCGAACTAATATACAGTTTGGCAATGATACAGAAAAAATAACATAAAGTTGACGTACCACAAATATTCTTGTCTATGATGAAATGAACTTTCATGGATAATTTAAAGTCAGCAGATGAAATATTTTGGCACATATCATGTCAAATAACGCACTACATGATACATCCACATGTTATTCATTAAGTTAGGTTTCATAGCAATGTTCAAATAATAAAGTTCCGATGAGTTGGGGATTATACTACAACGCAAGTGTGTGCTTAAATAAAATAGAATCCTGTCACCGACATTTTATATTGATTATCGACTCTTTTCTACCTTAATTCTCTATAATATATGAATACAAATTTCAAATGTAGTATTTTCTCGTTACCATCATGGTTACACAAAAGCTCAATGTAAAAATGTACACTAACTGTCAACCAAAGCCCGTAGAGTGACATGCACTATCAGAGTACCCTGTGTTATTTACGAGGGTATTTATTATTCATGAATGGTGACCAATATCTGAGGAATAAATTCAGGGCATGAAAACAATATAAAAATCCAATGAAGCAAATTACTGAAACTCTGTTTACTGTCTGACTGGAATCTGGTGTTTAATAAATATATATTTTTTAAACGGATTGAGATAGAATATAAAGCGTTATACACCTTCATTAAAATTAGTATATTACTGTACGAAAAAGAAAAAATCTCTTATTATAAAAATTTCGGTGATTCAAATACTTAGATGTTATATTTCATGAAAAATATAATTTGTTTTAATTAATACGTTTAGTTAAGCTGAAAGTGCAACATTTATTAACATTTATTTCTTTTGTTGTCCCTGGAACAACAAATGAACTAAGCTTTCGTGTTCATGAGGAAATCTATTGTAAATAGTAAACACGTCAAAAATATTTCAGACATTAATGAAATGCAAAATGTATGTATTTCATTGTATGTAGTGTATGTATGAATGTAATGAAATACACAATAAATGTAGTTTAACTCAGCCATCAATCAGTAAAGTAAACCATTAAACTTTTTGCGATCAGACCTGATATGACTGACCAAATAAAATTTTATCAGATAAATGTACCACGGTAACAGCTGGCAATGGAAAGCTTCAGTTTCGGAATAATGCGGCAGGTGGCAGCACTGCAATACTATCTCGACCCGTCCTTTTCCCCCGAAAATTTCTTTTCCAAATGTCGACCGCTAAAAAATTAATAAGTTTACATAAGAGATTTCAAGTCACTTCATTGTCACTGATTTAATTTCGTTGAGAAAGGGTGTGTTGAAAAATATATAGATTGATACGGATAAATGTGAAAATTCCTTACTACTGTAGTTGCAAGTTAGATAAGATAAAACACATAGTCTTTCCGGCTCAATAGTAAAGAAGGAGGTTCATTTTTAATATTTTAAATAATAATTACTTATATTTAATAAGATTTGCATGTGGTCGACATCACAAAAACTGTTATGAGATACAACACATTTGTAGTTCTTAAAAATTAGAAAATTTGAAGTCAAGAGAATTTTCCCAGGCATTTGCCAAATTCAACCACTAAACTTAATGATTAAGGAACACAAAGAAATCACGTAAAAGGGTTTAACAGAAAAGTAATTACTGTTGATGGTAAGATCATATGAATTTGGTTGAAGCCAACATAATGTATAGGAAACCTCATTTCTTTTAAAAGGAAATTAATCGAGGCTTAATATTAGATTGGCAAACCAACCGATCAGTCTACAATCACTCGATATTAGGCCGCTGTAGCTGCCAATTATGAAGAATCGATTAACAAGGAAACCTTAAGTATCAAACAGATTATAGACTTATAACAAACCTATACGAAGTTACAATACGGTTTTGAAAAGATCATGTAGAAAGAACCAATAATAAAACAGGCCTAATCCCATTTCCTTTTATTCCGCCATCTTTTTCATGCCATAAAGATCGCCATTTATTGCCGGCCTTTGGTCAGTTCTTTGTAGATGGTCGCTGAGCGCAGACTTACTTGTCACCTGTATTATTTAGTACAGTTTTAATAATTAATGATTTGTTTTTATTAAGTGCACGTTTGAAAGTTTGTGTGCAGAGAGTTGACACACAACATGGTTTATATGAAACTTAAATTTTAGTAAGAGAAACACTTAGTGTTTCTTTTATCATATCTTACATCTTCAATATTTATTATTCACTGCCCCATACCCTTTTTAATTCTAGCTTTTGAATAGTATTATTTTAACAGTGTTATCTTTTTCTCCTGTCCAGTTTAATGTCCAGTGTAGCCTACTCTCAGTAAAATAAAAGGAAATAATTCTCTTTATAAAAATTAGAGCAACATTTATAATTTCAGAAATCAATCTTTATGACTTACCAATACAATTAAATTTGGAACTAAATTCAAGGTAATTTTTATATTAATACTATTCATTGCTTTAAAGGAGAAATGTTTTATTCGTAAGTAATTATGTGTTGAATAATGATACAAATATAAAGATATGGCACAGAGGCTTAATTCAATTTGTTCTATTGAATAGCGACTCTACGCCAGAGGTGCGAAAGAGGACGAGCCGCAACAAAAGATGCTGTCACACGCAATAATAACTTTGCTGTAATGAAATACTCTTCTTCTAAAAACGCTGACATACTTCCGTGTTACGGGTACCTTCTCCTATTTTATTTTCACCCTCTACTCCATCTTTCATACTTCGGTTGCTTTTAAAACAATAAACTTTTTCTCAGTTTTAAGCTTGGTGAAATATATTTCATATATAGTTGTTTTAGAATCATCTAATATTAAACTATGCACATTATATGCATCGAATTAGCGTATATGTCTTTATACACAAAATATAGTATATATATATATATATATATATATATATATATATATATATATATATATATATATATACGAGTATATAATGATTTTCATAGAAATATTTCAATAATTTATTATATCCCGTCCGGTACAGAGAAAAGAAAGGTACCTACACAAGTTAAAAAATAATTTTATAATGTTCAAGATTAATTTATATAACACTGATAATACGATGACTATTTAATGGTTGGGATAAAAATAAACTACTTAAAAACTTTGAAAGCTCCCCAACTTGAAATCGAAATAGTCTATGATGTGAAATACTTAAGAAAGACATATATTAATCTATAAAGCCACCATATTAAAATATTTTATTGAATGGCTAGCTTTTAGTGCATGTTAAAGATTTTCGAGTTTCTTTAACCTGGAAGGTGTTTTAAACCCATAAAGATTCAGGTGTACTTATACTGAATAATGCAATAATATATTGTATTTTGAGACATTTACCTGTAACTGGCGTTGGTTTAAAAAGTTCTTGTTCGAAAATATTTAGTATAGACACGTTCATTTGCTGGAATTTACTTCAAAATTAGCCTATACTGAATCGTAATATCGTACGTCCTAAATCACAAACCTCAGTTAAGATACACAAAATACAAGGTGTTTCTCCTAAAAAGGTAAGTAAAACTATAAATTTTAAAAGCATTAATAATCCAGTCTTTGACTGGAATGTGTAACAAAATACTCTCAATCCGGAGCTCATATTCCTATTCACAGACACTTCACTTTACTCATAATACCAGTGTACGAGTACTTCTCAAAACTTACCATCCGTGAAACGATGTATACAAAGGTTGGCATTAAAAATTATCTTCAGAATCTGGCGTTGAGATACTCTTAAAGTTCATACGCTGGTGATCCTTTTGACGTCTCCTTGGGGCTTACACCTCTCCTTATTCATCCACTTCTTCTAAGTACGAGCTCTGCAGAATAGTCGAATTAGAGTAAGTAGTTTTTTTTTTAATTAAATTGGGCTTCAATAGAAACTTAAGCTAGTTTTATTATGAGAATATTTTAAAAGAAATAAAGTCCGACTCAATTATTTACAGTATTAGCCTTTCTTACAATACGTAATAACTGCACAATTTCAAATATACGTTTATATTAAAAAAAATTATGGTTGCCTGTAAAGTCGGTTTTACGGGCGAAGATTTTACGTGACAACGTCTTTTTCTCGGTAGAATATTTATTGATATGAATATTATTAAATTGCACAATAGGAACAAGGAATTGAATGAAAATAAGAATTGCACAAATTTTAACTATAGAAATATATTTTGTTTACAAAAACATTGTACATAATTTGAAATTAATTAAAATTTGTTATTGTAAATGGTAAAGTTGAATAAAACATTTACTAAAATTGGAATTTGAAATTCTTGCTAAACACAGTTAAATTCTAACTCCGCGCGTGGTGATTGGTCGGTTTAGTTCGTTTGTTTGGTCGCACTTTTATGACAGGTTAGAGGTTATAATTTGTTATTTTAAATGTTTGACTAGCAATACGTGCTGTTTCTTCTCAATCGACTGAATTACGATTGATTGCAGAGTGATTTAAACTAATAATTTACTTAACACTATCAACATTTGTCAATAGTATGACATAACCTATAAACTCAGTTTCTCAACTTTTGTGTCAATCTAACAATTAATCAATCAATCATAGTTTACGATAATGAAATATCAGTGTACAATTATTTACCTTTATTGTTGTAGTTGTTGTAAATGACGAATCTAAGCACTCCACATTTTCACGAATAAACATAGTTATCTGCTTTATCCCGTGCGGCGGACCCACAATTATCTGTTATTATCTGCTTTATCCCGTGCGGATCCCGTGCGGCGGACCCACTGGACGGGCATCGTAACGTTACCGGGCGTTACACTTTTTCATGAGTGACTCCGAGCCGCAACCTAATTTAAGACGTTGTCACGTCAACAAAAATTGTTTGTTGTTATTTTTTTATTAATATTTTATTGTATTTTTAGAACACTAGTAACAAACTATGAAGCATACATGTAATGAAACAATCGTGCTTGATATTGCAAATGAGGTAATACTTACCTGTATTTTAAGGTTTACATAAATAAGTTCAAATGTTACTTAATTTTATAAATGTTTACTAATAGACTTATCAAGTATTCTATGACTATTATTTCTGGATATATTTTCTTATTAGTATTATATAAAGCTAAACAAACTGAATTACTACCATAAAATTACCATAAGTACTTCACAATGAGCAGATAGCAGCTATGTAAATTGAGGAATACATCCTAGGACTCGGTCCTGTACACTGTATTGGACTACAGGATCGTAGATATAATTAAAATCATGTGTGAAAGTCATGTACACACATATATAATCTAATAGGTAATGTGATATTGATACTAAGGTTTAAATACTGAAATTTGTCACGATATTAGTAGTTTTAATTAACGATAAGGTCCTTTTCTCTATTATTACATTTGAAAACAATTTCACAATGGTCATTAAGAAAAATGGAGCTTAAAAATTACTCATAGTAAACAGTTATAAAATGTAATTTTAAGATTAAATTTGCAACTAAATATTACATAATTCATTAAAAAGTTATAATACTGGCTTTTATATTAAATGTTGTGACAACATGTATAAATTAAGGATCTTATTTTTAACGATGACTGAAAATTTACAATAAATTTAGCCGTTTTGGGGGTTTAAATAGAAGACAAAATAGCAAAATGTTATATAAATGTTTAAGTTCTTATCCCTGTGTATATTTTAATATGATGACAGTACCTTTCAAACTGGATAATATAGTATCTCAATTTTAATATTTATTTTTTATAAAATTCTTTATTATAACATAGTAGCCATAAGCAATTAGCAATTCAGTATAGTAATTAACGTGCGACGAGAGATGATATCGATAACCGATAACATTCGGCTGCAACCACATTGGCTTGTGGTCTAAGCAATAACAACCTCCTCCTTTCTCCTAACACCGACTAGCCGGATAAAGAAGGCCGATTAAAATTATCATGCTTATATTGCTGGTTGAATAAGTGGGATAACCAATAATGCGTCCTATCATATTATGTATCCATACACACACGGAACATTCGTTAAGAAATTTATATTTTTTTGCCGAGGAACTGCTATTTTTCTCTTTATTCTCACGACGTTTTAGTTAGGGAGATTTGCTATCTTTATTACTGTTATACAGTGCTGCGTAATAATGTGCTTTTGTGTAACTAAGCGGTGTACAACTTAACTTAAGCGTCAAACTTAACAGAGCAATGGTTAGAATCATTGGCATCAGCATGGTCATTCGCCTCCATAGGATCCTTATTCTGTTAACATCGCCATTCCTTACATGGATCGCAAGAGAATTTGATTAGTTTTTAAAGGATCTCTTTTGTTCTTACCCTCCCCTTTTATCAAAATCTATAGGTGCAGATAAGTGCCACAAACCATCCTTAATATCATACAATATGTTAACTATATATCAAACATTTGAGCACAATATCGTAGGTAGACTTAATATAATTGATATTGGCCATAATTTATATTTCAGTATGCAAATCCATAAACACACTAAGTGGAATTTGCAATTTTCGAAGGATATGGCCTTCTATTGAACAATTAGTATATTAGTATTCAATACCTGTAAGAAGGCAATCTTTTAATACATAAATTGATAGAAAGTATAATAGGATTATGAACGTTTGATAAAGCTAAATCAAGGTATTTTGAGAAATAGGATCGATCGTGCTTTTTTAGGTGAAAAATCTTAAATCATAAGGTTAAGCACACAAAAAGCACTTACACGTTTGTCAGACAAATTAATTCCTGGGGGTCAGCGAAGCCTATCACTCATGGGGCTGGACAATTTTAATTCATGTCTTTCTATTTTCCTGTATAACCGCACGATTTCTGGAAAACTACATTATCTGCATACTTTAAATTGTACAGAGAGCGTCATCTCTATATGAGGAAAACTGGGTTTTACTGCGATACACCTTGCCTTACTAAGGATAAAACACAATTAGACAGTCTTGTTATCTTTGGTCGTTAGTTGGCCGTCTCTCAGTGATCAATATCTGATTAATTAAATGTTTAGATTATGGCAATAGCCTAAGTAAATGTAATATAAAATAGAAAGGATTGAAAGTGTGTTGTTTTATTGGTCAATTAATAATTCAAAATCCATGAGATTTGGCGGAGCGTTAGTAAATATTTTAAATGCAAAATGTAATCTATAGGTCAGTTCGGTCTCCAGGTAATCCGCAGACATAAATAAATACAGAAATGAATATTGTCCTGCACCAAGAGGTTTATCTAGTTACAATTTTACTATTTCAATAACTTGAACAAGGCGGATTATAACTAGTAGTGTTTTTTGTATGACACTTTAAAGGGTTTAGTGATTAGAAATTCCTCGTTATTACTATTCCGACTGTAATAAGAGCGAAGTCACAAGAACCCCCTGTTTAGACTAGTGTATATGTATAATTACACCATTATTATTAGTTAATAGGCCCCATACAAAGTAAACGAGAAGTGTCATGAGGGGAAGAGGTTTAAATATTTAAATCATGGATGTTTATAAGTCTATTCAAGTACCCAATGGTGGGATGTAGGAATGCTTAAAATATCAAGAACAGTACAATTATTTTTTTACTTAGGAATCAAAACAATGTATGATCTTTGTAAGGTCATACTTTTCTTCGAGTATATAGCGGTGACTTACTCAGTTTATGAATAAACCATTAGTTTTGTAAATATTATTGTATGGAAGAAGAACATTTTTCTTGTAATGTCTTCAACTAGAACCATGAATATAGTAATGTTGAAATTAATTAATAGCATATTGGATAAACATTAACCGATTAATAAGCATCTTTTTAAGCAGCGTCTTTAGTGACATGACTGGTAGTTACTATTCAAGAATAAACTTGATGTAAGTCATTGGTTTAAACAGGATTTCAGTGCCTGTAATTTAGCTCTAAAATCATTGCAAATTAGTTGAGCAAGTTTTTAATATAATCTTTTACGAACCTCTAAAATGGGTTAATGCTTCTTACAAACTTAAAAAACACCATAGATATTATTGCTACTTAATAGATTATAAAACGATCTACTCCAGTTCCGATCTCCTTAAAAAGACATATACATATATAGACAATCTTTCAGTTCATCATATTTCGACAATCACAAGTCTAAATGTTTGGAGTAGTGTCAGAAGACCCGTAGTGTTGTCACTGTGGGGGGGGGGGGGGGTGGAAGTGTCACAACGTGTTCTTTACTCTCTGGTCACAAATGACGCTACTCAGTTAGGAGTTGGGTTACCTCGTCTAACTAAGGCTTTAAATTGAGTTAGCCAATATCGTTATATTTGGCCGTTATTTGGCCAAAAACTTTTTTATATTGCAATGGCCCCGCTCATGATGGAAGTTTTGGTTACAATCAGAACTGCGGTCAGAGCTATGAACGTGGAAGAGTGAAATTTTTAGTATATTTCATAGTAAACTCTTTATTTAAAAAAAAAACCTTTTTATTATACTAATGAATTAATATTTTGGTACAAATCATGGAATAAAAAATTTTAAACTACTGTACAAGCACTTTAACTCTACGCTTAAGCTAAAGTTTAAGTTTAAGCTTAAGTTATATTTAATCTTAAGCTTAAGATTAAATATAAGCTTATAAGAATAAAAAACGTTAATTAATTGTTTACAGTACTAACAGCAATCGTTTATCAGGTAAACAACAGAATCACGAGGACTGCAAGTAACCCAATTTACAGACAATTATTGCCGCTGGTCGTTTTATCTGGAATTTCAATTGCTACCATCACAATGACCATATAAACGCTTTATTAGTCGTCCCTTGGTTCCCATTACTCCTACTTTATAATTGTTTCTTACAATCCGTTCAAAATTATTTTTACTGTTTTAATTGTTCGGGTAAATAGTTAGTTCAAAATTATTGTATCAAATGTTCGTATATTGATAAAACGTAGAGGCCAGTAGTTTTTCCATCTTTAATTTAAAATTTATGTACATAAAAAGAAATATTCTATAAACGATTTTACATCAGCATAAAGCAAATGACTTTGACATAAATACCTAAATAAATTACAAATAATCGTATACTTTTCTATGTATCACAAAACACTATAACTAGCAACCGATTCTTGCAGATCATAACCTGCCTGAATAGCAACACTGATTGCTGATTGTCAGCGATGTTTATTTTACTATCAAAGAACTGCTCTTGACGTCAATTCTGGAGACATAATAGCACACAACCACAATAGTCAGAAAATTTGAATCCTGCCTTTGGTATAAAGTAGTTTTGTATACAAAATCAGCCTATTGAAACTGTGCTCAGGGTGGTAATCTAAGAACATTTCTACTTGCCTTTAACGAACTTGACCACCAGAAAAAAACCACTCAATGTTCCAAGGCTTGAATTTATAAATATAACAGTTTTAAAATTATCTCAAACATTGGCCAAAGAAGTTAAAGTTTAAACCTATGGACCTTGAGAATAAATGCAAAATGTTCATATATGCTTAAACATTTCCTAATAACTAATTTCCTTATTCTGTTATGTAATAATAATTTTGTCATAAAACCATAAACTTGCGAAATTTTGCTGAAATAAGTTCCAACTGGCTAGCCTACAAAAAAGGTATTTTTAAATATTTCGTCCACGTTGATAGGCCAGCTTGGTACGAACTTTCATTCATATGAGGCGGAAATTAAAACGATATTATTAAGAAATTAAAAACTCCTTTCTTAATGGACGTAGAGAGAAATAAAAAGTTCCTGTAATGCTCTCAATATACACTTTTTGCAATAAACAATGTTTTGAACGAAACGAAAGAGTCACGAACGAAATTGGAGGTACCTGTGACATACTGTACCAATCTCATAAGAAATGAACTGTTGACATTTCAGGTGTCAAAGAATTAGCCTACTTCTTCCAACGAGCGACAGGTATATTTGACAGTAAACAAAAGTTTGGTATTTCCGATTTTTGAAGCGCTATCAATGAAACAGTACTGTATGAGGTCAGGATCAGTTCTGTCTCAATTATTGGCATTCAAATAATTATGGAGCAATCACCTTAGAGTGTAGAATTCCTACACTTTTAAACTCTTTGCCTGAAGTGCTGCTTAGAGAAACTAGCTTAAACAGACTTAAAATTAACTTGAAAAATTACTTTATCCAACTATCAGAGTTATGATTAATATTTATTTGGGGTCCTAAGTTGAATAATAATTAATGAATAGTCCAAACATATGACTTACCAAGCTGAGGCTGTTATAGAACATAGGCCAACAGGATTGAAAACATATCAGAAAGGGGTAATTTCAAGATAATCCACTTTAACACACCTTAAAACGCAAAAATACAAAGGGAAATGGGATGGAAAACACAAATACACAGCAATATGATGAAAACACCGGATAACACATTTAACGCAATAATACATTTATGACAAAAGGAGAACTTATGGTAGTTATATTCAGTAGGAACGAAACATAAGGAATACACAGCAACACTCAACAAGACACTGATTTACAATGAAGAAAAGGATCATATAAAAATTCAAGTACCAAAATAATTTATTTAAAACAATTAGTAGGCAGAACGAGTGAATAACTTGGATGAAGAAATGTAACCAATATTATAATGATAATACATGGACATTTTGATTAGATAATGGGCATTATCACCGTTTAGGGTGGGGGCGACCGACGTACAGGTAACCAACTGTTTTCACTAAAAAACAGATATATCCCTCAATGTGGATAACATGTTCCATTTCAAAATAAGCTTTGTAAATTATATGTATAATTGCTTAATTTATATATCTTGTAACTCATGTAAAATTTAGAGTATGTTTAAGTCAAGTCAACATTTAGGTACTTATGTGTTTTTTTTATATTTTTAATTGGTGTAATGTACTTATATATTTATTGGAATAGTTATTTATATTATTTATTTAATCTGATAGTTGTGAAAATGGGTGTTTTTCTGTAATTTTTTTGTTAAAATTAGGTTTTTTTCAATTTTTACGTTGAAAGATTTCCAGTTCAGTACACATAAGTATGTAAAATAATACTCAATCCAGTAACAATATGGTATAAGATGGCCGAATTTAATCAATTTTTAATTTTAAAATCAATGTTTTCTCTGTGTATTTCTGAAATGTTTATGCATTGTTTCCTTGGGTTATCTGTTATGTAAATTAAATATACCAAATTATAATATGTAAAATTATATGTGTTATTAAATGTAAAATATTTATTGATATAGCCTATATATATAATGTTTTTGTTTTGTTTAGCAAGTTATTGTATACAGTGTATTTGGAATTTAAATTGTGGATACGAATTCTCATATACACGTTTGTATTTGTAATTAATAGTTAGTTGTAGTATGTGTTTGTGTTTTTATTCTTAGATTTCCCTCTCAAATAGCTTCGGCTAGAGGGGATAAAAAAAGTTACTGCATTGTAAACAAATAGTAAAAAAAGCTTAGTCAGACAGAGTTACATATTGGGTTAAACGTGTACAGATTAATTCCCCTAATAAACAGTAGCTTATTTTGTAAGGAGGCAGTAAATAGAAATAGTAAGTTGTTTTTATCTTATTTAATTATGGATTAAAAGTTTTTAAGAGCATAAATTCACCTGACTATTCTTCTGAAAAGTAAATACATCTACCAGAAAATTTATTTCAACTTTTTCTGGAATCACAATGCAAAGTTTATCCAGAAATTTTAAGTTTTAGGAAAGATACTTTTAACTGTAAGTTTTAGCAAACATTAAATTAACAAAGACATTTTCAATCTAACTTTTACTAGAAATTCAAACGCTGTTATAAACCAATCTTAGTTGTATTTTCATAAAAGCAGGCTTCTCACACCTGCTTATGTATAAATATTCTGCTGGCCAACAAAGCAAATTGAATAGTGCACCAAACATTTCTTAGACTGGAAATAAATTACAATGGCCGCAAGTCGACGATTTAAGTCTTGACAAACCAAATTATCATCATTTTATTCTTCATCTAGAAGAAATACGCCGTACTTCATCGTTGTAATTACAATGAGGAAAATGCTCCGTAATATAATAGAAGTATATTTTCTAAACTATTTATAGCATTAAATTCCTTTCCTGATTTTAATATTGCAAGTTAAAAGCTACTGATTTGTTAAGTGTATTTGGTTAAAAAAGAACAAATTGGCTCTCAAAGGATCTTTCGAAGATATCATTGAATAATTTTAAAAAAGAATTCTTTATCTCTAATGAGATCATTATCTTTTACTTCTTTGTTTGAAGGTTATTTTTGACGATGGAAGGATTGTGAAGGAAACAGGATTTTTTAAGACATTTGCCATCGTTCACTGAAACAAAAAATCAGTAACACTACGTTTCGAGATCTGCAATCTGATCTCTTCTTCAGGTAAATAACTAACCTAATACATAATTACAAACTAGGTTAAAATAAACAAATCTTACCAAAGCGTTGTGGCACGCCTAAGTCAGGAATCACAACCTACATGTTGTTTGTGAACTTCACTAACTCTGTAAACATGCACTTAGTAAAAAACTATACCAAACACTAATAATTAAAACTTAACTACGGAATACAGGTCACAATACGTCTTCATTCGTCTACTAACCACCTACGACTACGACTGACGACGACTGACGTTTGCAGATCTCGAAACGTAGTGTTACTGATTTTTTGTTTCACTGAACGATGGCAAATGTCCGGAAAAATCCTGTATCTTTTACTTTTATCAGTTTCAGCTCTATCGTTCAGTATCAGTTTGCGCTATCTTAAAAACTCGCTACGCTAATGGATTTAATTATTCCTTTTGTTGTGAATTCGGTAAAAGAATATGAATGTAAAGAGAAATCTGCTTTTAGAAAAAATAATATATACTTGTCTGTGTTAAAAGCGTAAAACACATCCTAATCAGTGTCGAAGCGTGAACAGGAGTATTCTTTTTGATAATGGAAATGTATAATTAATGTAAAAAATTGAATATAGAAATTCGAAATGTATTGTAACTACAAAAAGTTAGTTTTTACGTTTTTAAAAAGAAATAAACCTAAACTTATTTTAAAAATACTGACAATACAATAAGAAAGAATAAAGAAGTATAAAATAAGAATAACTAAAATATGTACAGGTTAGATCTCCAATAAACTTTATAACTATAAAAAATCCACAACAATTAATTATTACTTCTATTAAAATATATTAGTCAGTTTATGCAGGGTTACCTAGCAAGTTATTTGTCAGACCACACCGATGCCCTTACATATAAATCAATAAAGGAAACCCCACACATTTCACAGATAAGCTATGATCTAAATTAAATCCTAAGGATTTTATTCCACACATGTGCGGCTTTTTAAAACTCCAAAAAGACAGTATCATTGGAATCATATTGTAGAAGATTGCCATAAGTTTCTTTCATTTATGAGAAACTGTATGGGATTGGTAGAATTTGTGAAACGCCTAGATTTATTAAACTGGACAAGCCAGTAGGTTTTGGCGTTGAAAGTATATCCAAAGATTTGGTAGTCACAGAAAGTGCCAGAACCAATGAATTACATATGGAAGAATATCTAAACATTCAACGAGAGGGCTAAGTTTTTTTCCTCAATTTCTGAATACCCAGGCCTCCCTGAGAACTCTCTACCTTTTGTAGGTCCTCCCCTCTATCAGATCCTGGCCTCCAGTAAGTCTCGGTTTCTCTTCCGTGGGGGAATGGCATCCTCATCGGCATCAGCCACTGTCCCAGATGGGGATCGTGGATGATGTACCATCCTCGTCTTGTGCTGCAACTTCTAAGGGAGTGGCAGGGCAAGGGGAGGAAGCCACCTTCCCTTGTCACTATTCCAGTGACAAGGGTAGAAAACCTTTTCCCCCTCTTGGTTTGGCCCTGAAATTGAGAGTAGCTACCTATCCCTTCCTTTCCTGATGGTCTCACCCCTACTTTACCAACAACCCCAGACTAAGGTGTTATGCGACCCGTGCTGAGAGTCTCGTGGCACTGGGGGTATATTCAGTGTCTACAACGGAGCCTTCTGGGAACCAGGGGACACCCAGTCGTAATTACCCTTATCTTCCTAATCGGGTCACTGGGAAGATGGACCGCAAATACCCGGTTCTCGTGGGATCAGAATGGAGAATGAACTAAACCAAAACAAAACCAAAACTGAAACTCAAGAGGTAAGCGAAACTCAACCAGAAGAGCTACCGATTGAACAACTAAGAGTGTCTGAGATGACCCCAATGGAGGAAGACAGACTTCTCTTGTCAGAAAGGCGAAGTTCGGCCGGAAGAGCCAAAATAGAAGCGGCTCTCGAGAGGGCGAACTACGAAAGCGGAGGATAGAAGAGGCTATCGCTAGAGGTGAGCCGATAATCCCCCGGAAAGAAAGGCAGAAGAGGTGGGAAGAGAAAAACCGAGCTCTGATGAAAACCAAACAACGAAGCCGGTTCCTCAAAAGGGAACTTGGTTGTTGTTGGGGCCTCAGAGCAAGGGAAAACTCATTCCGCACCAGCCCAAAAACAACAAACCCCAAGCTATGCAGGTGTGAAGAGGCAGCGATCGCAGCTGACACCTGAAGAACAAGCAAAGGGAGGGGAGAAAAGAAGGAAGGGGCATGATGGAGGTGTCACTAAGAAGACACCCGAAACATATGCCGAAAGGATCTCTGTGGAGAAGCTGGCTATTGTCCGGCTCGAACACCCAGAAGTGAAGCTATCGACGGGAGAAGCCAACAACCTGAAGAAAGTGCTGGGCAAACGCGCCTTTAAGGGCAAAAACGTTAGGATGTCCAGCTGTCATGTTGAAGGTGGAGCGATAGTGGTCGGCTGTGTTAACACAGAAAACAAAGGTGTGGCTAGAGAAGCAGGTCCAGGAGCTGAGTCCTTTCGAAGGGGTTCAGCTGAAAATGGGCCCAGCTAAAAGTCTGGTAAGGATGTTTAAAGTATCCACACTTTTATCCCTAAGGACATCGAGGTGGACAGCAAGCAAGAGCTGTTCGAAGCCCTCAAAAACCAGAATGACCTTGACACGGATCAATGGACTGCTGTTGGAGGGAAATCTAGTACCAACGGCGAATTCCTGGTCCTTCATGTGGACGAAGACTCCCTGAAGAAGCTGAAGACTCTGGCGATGCGCCCATTTTTGGGCAGTGATAGGATCACCTTCAAGCTGCAGGGAGGTAATGATCAATAGTGGATGACAGCGGTGCTCCAGATAAACTTACACCACAGCAGAGCAGCTACGGCAACACTCTGCCAGAAGATCCTGGCTGACGACATAGGCGTGGTCCTGATCCAAGAACCATGGACCATTGGCAGCCGTGTGATGGGATGAGCACCGCTAAAGGTAATTTGATATATGATTCTGGCAGTAACAACCCTAGAGCATGTATATATGTCAGTAACAAAATCAAATCACTAAAAATGGCACAAATGTGTTCTAGAGACACAGCCGTGACAGAGGTTCACTTGCAGACAGGTGATGGCAACATCAGAATCCTGTTTGCATCAGTTTACCTCCCATACGATTCTCCAGAACCACCGCCAACTGCGGAGATGAGAGGCGGATTGTGGAGTTCGGAACCCTTACGCGGAGGCACCTGATTGTCGGTTGTGACGCGAATGCCCACCACACCGCTTGGGGGGAGCAGCAACATCAACAATCGGGTGAGTGCCTCTTGAATTTCATAGTAGAATCTAACTTAGTTATTATGAATCAAGGCCGTAAACCTACTTTTGTACAAAGAAGAGGTACAGGGGTAAGAGAAGAGGTCTTAGATATAACTCTGACTAGCAACTATATTGCAACTAAAGTTTTTAAACTGGAGTGTGCTAGATGAAGCATCTGCTTCAGATCATAAGTATATCTCCTTTGACATGAGGTCGTATAAAATAAAGGAGACCTATAGAAACCCAAAGAAAACAGATTGGGTAGCTTTCAATGCAGAGTTAAAAAAACAATCTAGTAAGGGAAAATGGGTATCAGGGCAAGGGGTCGAGGACATGGCGAACTCTTTGAAAAAAACGCCATGATAGAATCGTACCACAAAGCCTGCCCCGTGATTGAGAAAAACTCAAGGAAAAAAGCATGTTGGTGGAACCAGGGGCTGGAAACCTTGAAGGAAAAACCTTCGCAGAGCATATAATACATGCAAGCGTGCAGGGAACTGGGATAGGTACTCTGCTGCCCTAACAGAGTACAATAAAGAGGTGAGAAGAGCTAAAGAGAAACTCGTGGAGAGAATTCTGTCAGAGTATTGATAAGGCTCCTGACTGCGCAAAACTCCAAAAAGTCCTAGCTCGAAGCCCCACAAAATGCGGTGGGTACTATACTTAGGGAAGATGGGACTCACTCCAAGGATCCTGAGGAGACTCTTCAGTGTTTACTGAATACACACTTCCCAGGATCGTTTCAAACCAGTGAAACAGTTGTTAGTGAATGGCGGCGAGAACCTAGAGATAGCTCGTCTAAGGTGGACTGGAACTGTGGCAAAGACTGTCATCAAACTACTTAGGGATAAAACGGGCCTTGGAGTCTTTTAAGCCGTTCAAATCACCAGGTACCGATGGCATTTTTCCCGCTTTACTGCAGGAGAGTGGGACTTGGTGATACCCCTGCTCCTACGACTGTTTAGAACTAGTCTAGCGACAGGAGTCATACCCTCATCTTGGAGGACCTCTAGGGTTATATTTATCCCGAAGCCAGGCAAACCCTCCTATGAGGTTGCAAAGGCTTATAGACCAATAAGCCTAACATCCTTCTTTGTCAAGACCATGGAGAAGGTTTTGGATAGGCATTTAAGGGACACAGTCCTCATCAATCGTCCCTTACATCCAAATCAACATGCCTAATCAGAAAGGTAAATCTTGTGAAAACAGCCCTACACCGTCTGGTTGGCAAGATTGAGCAAGCTATTGAACAAAAGGAAATAGCTTTAGCAGTGTTCCTGGACATAGAAAGGAGCTTTTGATAATACGAGTACTCACTCTATAGTGTCTAAGCTTACATCCAGGGGTACGGAGAAAACTGTTGTTAGGTGGATAAGTAACATGCTTAAGAGCAGAAGAGCACAGGCATCTCTGTGTGGAATCACAAGAGAGGTCAAAACGCAGCGAGGATGTCCACAAGGAGGTGTATTATCACCAAGCCTGTGGAACATAGTTTCTGTTGTGGATGACTTACTCTGGACTCTGAATGAACAGGGTATGTATGCTCAAGGCTATGCAGATGATGTTGTTATACTCATAAGAGGTAAGCATATGGTAACGTGTCTGGAAATGATGCAGAGAGCACTGGCCCATTGTGGAGCGATGGTGTGACGAAGAAGGACTTGTAGTAAATCCTTCGAAGACCGTCATGATACCATTTACAATAAGAAGGGAAACTGGAAATCACACAGCCAGTCCTATGTGGGGGCCAGATACAGTTACGCAGGGAGTTCAAATATCTAGGTGTCAAACTGAATGCTAAACTCACCTGGAATTGTCATCTGGAATACATAATCAGACGATCTCAGACTACATTGATGATGGTGAGACGTGCAGTAGGATGCACATGGGGGCTTAGACCCGACATGTCACACTGGCTGTACACCAGAGTCATTAGGCCAATGATGGTGTATGGCTCAGTGGTATGGTGGCCCAAAAGTCCAACAGGTGACTGCCGCAAAAAACCTGTCAAAGGTACAGCGGTTGGCATGCTTGGGGGACAACGGGTGCCATGAGAGGAACACCAACCGCTGCTATGGAAGTAGTGCTAAATCTCCCACCCCTAGACATATTCGTCATAGGAGAGGCTAGGATGGCTGCCTACAGACTGAAGTGCAATGGGAACTGGCATTATCACCATGCTAGTAAGCACTCCAAGATCGTTGACATTCTCAAAAACTGGATATTCTAGAAATGATGTCTGACAGAATGGCAAAGGTTACGGACTGGGAAAAACCATTTCAAGTCAACATTGTTGAGAGGAAGGAATGGTCAAAAAGGTGAGCCTGACTACATGAAGAAGGCTCTAACCTGGTACACGGGACGGGTCAAAGACTCTGAAGGGTACTGGGGCAGGGGTCTGGGGAGCCAGACCGAGGGTTAACTTAAAGCTTTAGCCTAGGTAAAACTGGCAACTGGTCTTTTCAGGCTGAAGTTACAGCCCTTGCAGAATGTGCAAGAGTTAATGTGAAAGGGGCTACAAAGGCAAAAAACATCTACATTAACTCGGACAGCAGGGCTGCTCTGCAGGCCCTTGGCCAACCATGACTGTAATTCGAAGGCAGTCCTGGGGAATGCCATAAGGTCTTGAAATTGCTGGCGAAAACCAATAAAGTTATTCTAACTTGGGTGCCTGGACATAGAGGAATCACAGGAAAATGAAGGGGCAGACGGTTGCGCTAACTTGGGAGCCGGTTTTATCTTACGGTCCCTGAACCAACGTGTGGGTCTCATATAACTTAGCACGTAGATCAGTTACCAAGTGGATGGCTAACAAACACCTACAACATTGGAGAAACACTGAGGGGAATGTACAGGCAAAGCTGATGCTCAAGGGACCATCAAGGAACATTGCAGCAGATGCCCTTAGAATGAGTAGAACGGAGATCAGAAAGGTGACTGGTTTTATTACAGGTCATTGGATATTCCGAAGTCACCTGAACAGAATAGGTATTCCAGTTCAGGAAACACTGTGCAGGAAATGTGGCGAGGCTGACGAAACAGCCAAGCACGTCATATTTGAATGTCCGGCATTACAGAGCAAACGCTCAAGATCCCTAGGTTTTCTTATGCATACGGAAGAGGGGTTGGAACAGGAAAGCATTGTTCAGAAGATCTCATGGTTTTGTAAAGGCCTGGGATTTGATACAGCTTAAACCTGGGAGAGGGTGCACAATAAGCCGGATGGCTGAGAGGCAACTACCAGGCCTAGGAAAAAAAAAAAAAAAAAAAAAAAAAAAAAAAAAAAAAAAAAAAGTCTCGGTTTTAGAACCTACCAGCATCAGGCAGATCACAGCTTCTAGGAGGCTCCTGGGAGCCCTTAGACGGGTGGGGGGCTCTGCCTTCTTAATTACGAAGACGATTGTGAGCTCTTATTGGTTATTATTTGTTCTGTAGGGTATATCAGCCACTTTCATGAAAAATCTACTTAATAAAAAGGTGTGTTCGGGATAGTGTAAATTTTGTATACTTGATCATATAGGTCCCCACCCTCTTGTCTCAGAAACTATTCAGATATAATTAAATTTTGACAGAGTCGAGATTTACAAATTTTTCTGTGTAAGTTTTTAGACAAAATCTTACTATTTAAAAATCTATTAAACAACTCGATCATAAAAATATTTAAAAATGAGGATATTGGTGGTATAAAAACCATTTTTCAGTAATATATAGGTATCACCAGCTGTAAAATACGTTTGAGTTTCGACAAACCGGAGACAAATGTTTTATGTAACTTTCAGAATGGGATATCAGCTGGGAATGTATCAATTACAGCAAATATCACAACAGCTGTCATGTCTCATACTAATTCTTTAAATTCTAGTCTCAGAAATCCACCTTATCCCGCTTTTCTATAACGCATTTGATATGGACACCTCCACGATGGTCTCATCAAACAACAACTATGTAAAGTTGTGATAAACAGCAAACAGCGCAAAAGATTCTAACTTCTTTGCGTTTTTCGTTATAAAGCCGTCTTTAAGGTGGCAGACTTGGAATTCGGATTTAAAGCCAAACAATCGTACAATACTGCTGAGTAAAAACGTCCATAATTTTATCATGAAAACAGAAATTTTTACACCGATGAGTTGGACTTTCTGTGCAGAGACAGATCAGTTCATACGAGACAAACGTAGGTAGAGAGGGTGCATCTAAGTGGCGAACATGCCGAAGAGTAAACATAGTCAGCTTCTTAATAAAGGGGGAAAACACTGTCTTTCTTCTCTTTTTTTCACACTTCTATAAATTATCAAGCGCTACGAGCTACAAGATGGATACTGTTAATTTAAGTTTCAAGTTCAAATAATAGAGTTTTTAGAGTAACAAAACTATGGAATAGATCCCAAATCTTGAAATCCTTTTCAATAAACCATCCTTAGCAACTTTCAACAAAGAAATTAAGTATCAAATGTTATGTTCCTAACTTACATATAAAATTTCAATAAATGTGCACTGACTCATATTGCCATCTTTCTTTTATTAAGAACTGTCTGACAATACTTAAAACAAAATAATTATAATAAAGTATATGTTTAATTATAAATTTACAGACTAGCTGGAACAAAAAAACGAGATATTCTTTACTGACGTAAGGGAGTTTCCAGCGTAATATTTTTAAAGCAATCGAAACTGTTTAACCATAACTTAAACTGCCTAGTGTTTTACATGATTATTCAGTTTCTAATATTTTCATATAGGATCTCATACATTGGTTCAGATTGTAGGATTGAGAAAGGCTCTCTATTATATCACAGCGTTGGTGAAGCGGAAGATGCTGTAATTGCTGTGTAAATCTTCTGTAGTGATTCTTCTAACTACTTGTTCCTTTTGTTAGATCTCTCTCTGCTAAACTAATTGTTAAATAGTTTTCAAATTTCCTGAGAAATTTATAGAAATGTGATATCATACATACA
The DNA here is from genome assembly GCF_021130785.1 of Homalodisca vitripennis. Taxonomy (NCBI): domain Eukaryota; kingdom Metazoa; phylum Arthropoda; class Insecta; order Hemiptera; family Cicadellidae; genus Homalodisca; species Homalodisca vitripennis. The sequence continues at coordinate 191,942,230 of NC_060208.1, read as the reverse complement.
TGTAGAAACTTTTAAATACCACCCTAATTCGGTTAACCGGTTGACTTCTAGGTTTCGCTCATCATTTCTTAGTAAAAAAATCGTAAAAAATGTATACTGACGGAAATCCACCACACTATTTCGGGAAAATTAATTTCTACCAAAAAGAGATCAAACAGTTTTTTCATCCAGGTTCCAATTATTGTAGTAATAACAAACTGGAAGTAAAAACAGTGTCGCAACACTGAGAGCTAATCTGCCTGAAGTTTATATATATATATATATATATATATATATATATATATATATATATATATATATGTGTGTGTGTGTGTGTGTGTGTGTGTGTGTGTGTGTGTGTGTGTGTGTGTGTGTGTGTGTGTGTGTGTGTTTTTTCAAGGTGAATGTATTTCTACAGATTGAGAGGGATAAAGAGGCGCAAAAGGTTTGTCTACCTAGGTTTCAATTAGTGTTGTAACAACAACCAATAATAAGAACAGTACCACACTGAACAAACCTATCTGAAATGAAGTTTAATGCAAAATTTACAGTCTACATATGAAATTTTTCATGACTTATCTTGCTAAACGATACATCCCTCATGTTTGTTCATAAAATTTGTTCTCATATAGTTGTTTAAATAATAAAGGTCTACTCTAAAAGCTACGATAACATGATTTTAAATATGTTGGATTAGTTAGGGTATATACGTTACGTGTGTGAATATTTTATGTGGTGTATTTTTTAACAAATTTATTTTTCATTTACTGTGTTGTTGCCATTATGGTTACCTGTATGACCATAAATATATTCGCTAACGCTCAGCTAAATCCCATGGAGTAAGGTGTACTATTATTGAACTCAGTGTTTTATCATATAGAAATGAAGCATCGTGCACAATTTCAAGTCTATATGTAGTTCGCTTTTGAGGGAAAAATATTTAGAGGTTATATAGAGGTTTTAACCTCCCTGGGGCTTTCCACAGCAAAGTATATATCACACGTGACCTTTCCGTCAAGGAGAGATCAAAAGAGAGCAAACAGTTTGTCCTTTCTGCTTCCAATTAGTGTTGTAACAACAACTGGAAATGTCAACAGTATAGCAGTAATGAGCAAACCTCTCTGAGGTTTTGTACAGTAAAGTATAAGTTACAGGTGACCTTCTTTCTATCAAAAAGAGGTAAAAATTGAGCAAACAGTTTGTCCATTTAGGTTTCAACCAATGTCATAACAACAGGAAATATAAACAGTACTAACAACAGGAAATATCAACAGTACTAACAACAGGAAATATAAACAGTACTAACAACAGGAAATATAAAAAGTACCACCGTAATGAAGGTGGAAGGTAGTACTTTAGAATTATTTTAAGATATTGAATAAGGTTTTAATGTAATTTCTTAAGTAAATATTGGTTGGCTTAGTCTGGAAACAGAAGGAATGCCGCGTAGCATTTTATTTTCATCTCTAGCGTTTTACAATCAGGTCATATCTCACAAGAGTAAAGGACTGAAGAAATCTGTTATACCTGACGTTTATAGGATGGGTAGCGTTGGGCAGGTTATTTCAGGACATAAATCTACAACAAGCTGCCCATCATTATCAAATTAAATGGTAGGAACGATATAGGGAAACGGGTTTGAATCACAATAAATAAACAGCAATTTCTCACAAAAAACTATAACATAACTGCATATCTATATATTTATTTCTGTAAGCGAGTAGGGCACCAAGAATATATAGAGCTGTGAAGAAAATAAGATAACTTCACAAGATTCGTTAAAGGTTTCAGTGCGAAGGATGGTGGTAAAATACCAGATACGATAGAAATAGTTCGGTATCCGCCACACTAGCCTCTAAATTTGAGGAAATCTCCCCAAGAAATCCATTAGTGAATAATTCAATAATTTCTGAATTCAAACCTAATATTTAAAGTAAACTTTTGACCACTACAGAGATTTTATTATCAACCTGTTTTTAAATAGCCCAGCTGGTGTGGACAATACACCATATAACAACAACAAAAATGTAAACATTGCCTATATGATTGTTTACGCATTTATTTATATTTATTTATGTGTTCTCTTTAATTAAAATGCACAGACTGTAAGTTTGCTCAAGTATAAATCACACACAAAAATGTGATTTTATATGGAATTCAAAAATACTTAACTACTTAACATGATAAACTTGTGTCTACCTCACAGCGAAGTAGTATTAAAAATACACGAATATCAGACGGTGGTAGCTTGATCGTCACTGGTCATAGATTTTCCTTGAGCAACGGTGCTCATTGAGACAGCTTTTCTTCCACTCTCTAATTAATTATTGAACTGGTGTCATAATATAGAATCATACTTAGGCTTACTCTGGAAATATTATCTTTAATTTTCCTTCAATTTAAAAATTACCTTGTTTTTCGGAATGACGTTTTATAATGGTGCATAATAATTGGTGTATAGTGGTTTGAATTATTTTAATTACTCATTGTATAATAAAATTAGAATTAATTTCTGTTCTTTATATTACAACAGATGTTCACAAACAGTGGTCAAAATAATTATGTGTAATAAGGCCCTTAATTCTAACACGTCATTTTATTGACAAAGTAGTGTCGTCAGTTCAGTAACTCTTATGTCGACAGCGTTATTAATTGATTGTATGATTATAACTTCGAGTTTAATGTTCTCTGGTAATATCTAAATGGATATCAAAGTAGACTAATTAAAAATCTCAAAAAAGATCTAACATTACCAAAATTTACAACATGTATGTTTCATACCTATTACAACTACAAGGTAGGAATACTCCAGACCACGCCAGACATCGTTCCGTCCTCGAGAGATTCTTTTTTCTATAACATAATTTTTCCAGCACTTTCAGTGTCTGGCTTCAGTAACGCTTAACCAAATTCCACTGGCAGACATGCACCATAACCGAACCCGAAGTTGCATAAATACATAAATTAAACGTTATCCAAAATTTCGAGTCTAGAGATCACATAGTTTTCGATACATGTTTGATATTATGGGGTTCAAACATTATTAACTTGCAATCAGTCAAATAACTGATCCAAAAAATCGTCAATGGAGAGAAAGTGATACAGGTGTATATTAAATCAATAAATCCAGGATTTCCTGTGGTTAACTCTATAATTGAAAGCAGGAAGGCTTCCCAATCAAGGGAGCAGCCTGTCTGTCGCAGTCAGCTTTTAGTCATCAAGTCTTCTATTCCATTTGATTATTCATATTTCAAACTGCGTCTTTCTTTTAATTTAAAGTAGATTTTCTTTTCAATATAATTTGAATTTAGTTACGATAGAATTTAATGATAGCATACCATTTTTGGTAAGTACGTATAAACGCTGGTTATATACTTATTTTTATATTTGTAATTAGATACTTTGATTTATTATACCCTTTGCTATATTTTCTTTTTACATCCGTGTATATATACCATAAAAAATATATAGTGTAAGTGTGTCGGCCAACAACCTTTATTTGAAAGATTTAATATTTATAAATAAATTTATTTATTTATGAAAAGAGGAGGCATTTCAAGTTAGATTGAAAGACTGTTTAATCGGAATTATTACTTTTCATAAAGCAGTCATCCTTAGTAATAATTTGAAAATAATTCTTGTTATACTCCCGTTTTCAATTTCAATAATGTTCAATATAAGCAGACTTGTAATTACGGTAGTGTTATGGTGTTAGAAAAAGGAATATAAAAACATAACTTTGTTTATATACAAAAATTAAATTACGCATATAGTTATTTTCATAAAAAAACTTATAGATTTTCCTTACATATATAAATACAATTTATATTCAGTATATTTCAAATAACTTATCACAAATAAATTATATTTGAAAGTCAGTTATCATTGCAATACACGAAATGTCAAAAATATTACAAATATACGTATAAAATAATATAAAATATAAATATTTTTATGTTAAAGAATTTAGTGTCTCATATTATTTATAATGTATACAAAATAACCATTTAATAATGTATTAGGAAACGTTTTTCAAGATATATATTTATAGCCCGTTATAAGAAATAGTAACATATGTCGGTCAGTCTAGCGACTGCTTACCATTTAGCGTACATTTGGTTTATAAATAGACGATTGTAAAAGATTTTATACATAATTATATGCAAATGTGTGATTAAACTTTTTCTCTCTAATAAATCACTTTAATTTAAAGCGACTTAACGCCAGAGGTGCGAAAGAGGACGAGCCGCAACAAAAGATGCTGTCACACGCAATCATATTTTTTCTGTAATGATATACTCCTCTTCTGAAAACGCTGACATAGTACAGTCTTTTGAGTACTTTATCATCTTTCATTTTCACCCCTTACTTCATCTTTCACATTTCTGTTGCCCTAAAAGCAATAAATACTTTCTCAACTTTTACTTTGCCGAAATAAATTTGTTTGTCCGACAAAGATGATTTATTTTATAGGAATGAAATATTACGAGTTAAAATACCACGAATGATAAATCAAATATCTATTATTATTCAATAAAAGATTAAAAACATTGTACATTTTACAATGTAATTATGTCTTTAAATTCACAATACAGTACATAGTGTGTTTATAAAAGGGCATCACAAACTTCTGTGGCTAAAAGTACTCATCATTCCAAACAAATATTTCTTATAAAGATAATTCAAGAAATTTGCCGTTTAGTCGCTAGCGGCCATTTTGTGTACAAAATTTAAAAACTAGTGATTTTAAATCCGCCAACGCATAAGCGTGCATGATCACTTTAGGGGTATGCTTGCACAAGCTGGGAGAAACAAACATTTTGTTAGTTGAAAAGCATCAGCTTTTTTGCATTAGTTATAACAAATTTACAAGAAGCCAACAAATTTTCAACTTTTATAACAATTCCAAAGGCACCTTTTTTAAAGAAACCCGTCAACGTATAAGCAAGTATGATTACTTTAAAGATACGCTAGCATAAGCCGGGAGCAACACACATGTCTTTTAAAGGTTGCACGCGTACCTTTAAACTAGTTGTGCTCGCTCATGCGTTGATGGGTTTCGTGGGAAAGTACCGTTGGAATTGTTACAAATATTTCAAAATAGTTAGTATTTTGTAATTTTTTAAACTATAATGGTTTTTTGGTATTCGAGTGTAAAACTTTCAACAAGTGCTAGTTTTTTTTTACATCAAAGCAAACCACACAATTAATATGTTTTGTTATTTGTCTTAACTTGTGTGAAAAGTTTGGTAGCTGTAGCTTATTTGGAATTATGAGTGCTATCAGACACGTAAGTTTAGTACTCCCTTTATGAACATCGTGTAAATATACAAATATATGTTTCAAAAAAATAGATTACTTTTTTGTTTGACTGCATAAAAAATTATATTTATTTCATCAGTGTAAAATATTTTAACTACCTTAAGTTTGTAAATAAGTATTAACTATAACCGTATTTTTATTATAATCATCGGAGTTAATCAATCACTCATTTATTAATCATAAATGTTTCATGTAAATGTACGTTACCCACTTTCAGTAGTGTACATCCATACCATATAGTGTAAGTTTGGAATTCATGTTAGTTAATATAATTTATATAAGTAATAGTAACTGTTTTGATCAATAATGAATATTAAAGTTTTTTTGGAGTTAAATTTATAACGTGGGAAGTATTATGTTTTATCATTTCTGACTAGATAAGGATAATAAGTGCTTACAATTATTTACCAATAAATTAAATTCCATTAATATATATTAAAATGAAGTTCACAAATTTATTCATGAATATTATTTTTTTTTATAACTGAGAGGTGCCTAATACTACATTGGTTATTACTGTCGCATAAATGGATTTGCTGGCAGCTTTAAATGAAACTTTTTGGAGAAAGTTAGTACTTTTGTTTTGAACGCCGACATAAAGGTGTATCTCCGGGTATCCAAAAATATTGGTGATAAGTGTTTGAGCAAAAAATGCATCAGATATGACCTTTTATAATGTTCACGATGTACATACAAAAATTATTTAAAAGCAAGATTTACTCAAAACAGAATCAGTGCTTGTAATAAAAGCATTATCTTGTTAATTAAATAGAACGGTGCATGAGTAAATAGCGAACGCTGAAATCGTTAAATTATATTGGTAATCAAAACCATTTTATAACTTAATGAGAGAAATTTATTTTTCTGTAATAGAATTTACTTTTACGCAATTTTTCTAAATAGATCGAAAAGTTCTTATTTATTGTATGTTTTTTAATAGTTTCAATATTGGGTTATATATGGATTTTCTTCGAATAACAAGACTTTTTGGCAGTGGCATTTATATACGTGCTGGATTGGATGTATTTATAAATCGGAACCGTATAGAAGTGAGGATAAATCTGATCTCTGGGGGACATAACAAATATTCTAGGTCTTTTACAAAACAACGAGTAAAGAAATGCAAGAGATTTGAACTTGTATACAGTTAACGGTGTACATATAAAACTTATGTCAAAGTAAGATTTACTCATAACACAATCTGTGGTTGTAATAAAAAGCGTATTCTTGTTTTGTAAATAGAAATGCACAGAAGTAATGTATAGTGAACGATACATTTGTTAAACTAAGTCGGTAGCCAACAAGATTTTATACCTTAATCACAGGAATTTATTTTGTGTGATAAAAAACTACTTTTACGACATTTTTCTTAAAAAGCCATAAGGTTTTCAATGCATGTATGTTTTACGTAATAGCTTCATTTATAGTGGGTTATATGGAGTTTCTTGAACAATACTTACAAAATAACAACACTTATTGTTATTGGACCTTTATATACGTGCCTGGATTGGATGCTTTTATAAATCAGAACCGTATAGAAGTGAGAAGAAATTGGATCCCTGATAAAAATGGTGTATCGAGACAAGATTTACTCTGCCATAAAGAACAACAGTTACACGGCTCACCAATTTACCACAGAATCGATTGTCTTCAGAAATTCGTTCCTTCGACGTTGTCTTAGATAGCCTTGAGACTGCGTCTCAGTTGTTTATTGTGACAAAAATGAATTTTCCAAGGTTTGTTACTTTAACTCGAATGTAGATATTTAGTTTATAGTTTGTTGTTGACGATAGATTTTTTAGAATGTTACGATTCCGAAAATTCCCAATCGCTTTATTTTCCGTAACATGAAATGAGGGTAAATGCCTGAAAACATTTACAAGAAAATATTAATATTCTTATTATTTTTTGCTATATAACAATGGTATTTTACTTTAAATGAAAATGGCTTGTTCATTGGTAAATAAATACATTTTAAATTTAGTCTTTTAGAATGTAAAAGTTGACAGAAGAGAAACGATGGTAACTCTACATGTATTATTGATACAGTGCTTTGAAAAGTGAGATTTAAATCATGGATAAGTATTAAATCTCTCTATGTACTAAGAGACTTCCTGGCTGACTGGCTGATGGAGCAGAAACCATGACAGATAGAAACATGATATGTGGTACACACGTTTGGATTGTGCCCTTGAGAAGCACTAAAAAAGGGTGCATCACTCCGATATTAGAGTTCCTCCACATCACCCCACTGGACGCTAAAGTTCCAAAAATTCACAGATATGCATTGCGGTAAACACTTGTTATTAATTAAAAGATACTGTTAAAATACAATTAACTATTCTAGGTAAAACTTATAGTTACAACACAATTACATTTTTAATTAATTAATTGAAATACAATTTTACATTCCTTTACATTCATCGTCTAAACTCAAAGACAAAGCTTAAAAATAATAACATTTTATAATATAAATCTCTTCCGTAAGCTATATTAACCACAGATGTAATACAGATGATAAACTTGGAAGTATTATTAAAAATACACTTTTAACTATAAATTAAAGCAAATTGTTCTGCAGCACTTGATCAGAATAGCAATAGAAATATAAAAGACCAAGTTACTATCTAACTTGTATAATTAATTTAAAGACTTTTATAAAACCTATCTTAGTTTTTATTTGACAGAAGTAGGCTTCTAAGACCTGCTTATGTAAATATTTCCTTCATCAAAGCATCAAAGCAAACTCAATTGTGGCAGCAGAAATATCTTACTCTGTAAGAAAATTACAATGGCCGAATTTATGGCTCAATTACGCTTATCATACTTGTGTATGTACGTAAAGATAAAAATATAATATTGGAAATATAATTCATTTGAACCAGACGTGCTTTTGCACGCGCAAAGCCCAAATAAAAACCATTCACAATTTCGCTGTTAACTCCACCATTAATTACATCATTTGTACGTTAACTGAAAATCTTTAAGTACTTTGACTTTAGAATTCCCTCACACAGAGCTAAAATATATCAATTGTTATAAAAATGTTTGAAGTTCTTCAATAAATAATCATAGAATATTGCAGAGAAATTCGGCTTATTTCACAGGTACTTATAAAAGCTACTCTTTCATGGTCTCAGACAATTGCTCTTGAAATTTTAATCTACTGAGATTTATGTCAGAAGAGTTACAAAGTTTTCAGAAGTAAATTGCCTGCAAAGCAACGATTAACTAACTGATAGTATCTATATAACTTGGCTTTATTAAATTCATATTCCTTTATATAACAATGAGTTAAAACACATTAATATGTACGGTCATAATGTTCTGCACAAAGGTCACACAAATGATGGTATTTACCTATACTTAAAGAAATAAAACTATTTCTATGACAAACTTACCTAATTAGTCAAAATGAGTACTACATGGGAATGACTTGAAATAGCTGTATAATAGAATATTAAAGATTAAATTGAATTCACCCTCTAGTAAACGATGGATTAAAAACATACACACTTTAATTATGCTACTCACAAAATACATACTCAAAAATACACACCTTCACTTATTACTGAGTCATGTTTACATATGACGTGCGTTAAGCTTGGATTGAAAACACATAACCAGTCAAAAGGTCGATTCTCAGATATTCTATCCAAAGATAATTCATTGCTGATGTCAGGCTGGTAAATTATTGTTGTGGAGGTAATTACTATGGTAACTTGTAATATTCAATCATACTCCAGACTGATATAGTATATTCAAACCCGACTGAAGAGAACCTCTTCAAACACGTTCTCATCATTTTCATTTTCAACTCTGTTGGATTTTTTCATGTATTTGTTGCACAGGATTCGAATAAATGTTTCAGGATTTGTTTATAGTATATGTTTTATATATTTAAGGAATTGTCACAAGCAATATGTCTACGGGTCACTAGGTAGAGTGTTTCCAAATTCTAATAAATTACGTAGTTTCAGTGTCTGGTAGTTTGTATTAACAATTATATTAAGCTATTAAATTGACTTAATACAAAGGAAAACTAGGTTTTTGAACAAGGTCCTAATAACTTTAATTGAACAAAGGTCTCTTTCAGTTTCGATTTCAACTTGCTGGTTTATTTTCGAATGCATTACAGGTTCTTATCGTCTTCCAAGAATTCCTTAGTTATTGGCGTCTTTACGCAATTCTAAACTGTTGGTCTTTCCAGTGAATTTATTAGATGATTTTTGTCCTGATGAATTTACAATTTGTTTTGTTTCTTTAAGCGGAAACAAACTTTATCTTTACTTATTCTTCGGCGATTCATGTTGTTTTGCTCTTTCACTACAGTTCCAAGACTAACAGGGGAAGTATTTTATACTGAGTGTTAGGCTATGACAAAACGCTGCACAAAAATATAAAAAATAACCTTTCACAGACATATCACAATTTTCAGGCATTATGTGTGATTAATACTCTATTGAGATCTACTTCTTAATGGTTTAACCGAATCTAATATTGTTAATCAGTAATCGTTATTTACACAGAAAATAGTCACCATTATGAAAATATGTATCTGGTAAACAATCGTTGCTGCCCTGGATCTGACAGTGATGGAATTGTCTCTGAAGAGACAGTTAATAAGACAATTATGCCCTCAGCATGTGGTCCAGAAAGTGTAATCAGACTAATCGATATTGTTGGTTAGCTGGTGCTTAAGCAAACAGCTGATTTAAATTAGTTAATGGGTTAAGAATAGCTGCCTGAGTAACACATGTTTCTTTGGTATTCAACTGTTAAAAAATATTATTTAAGTATAATATTCGAAGGTTGAAAATAAATATATACCTCTGAGCAAAAAAAGACTAACAAGATTATACTCTTATTCTTTTCACTGGCTATGAATGATTTGAAAGGAAAATGGGATTGCGGACATTTTCCATCGATACATGTTACAAAATCTTTCCGGTATTTTTTATTTTTGTGGTATTCCATTGCAGCATGTTTTAGTTTTACATTTAATGCATTACCCACATATACCTGATGAAGAAGGTGCATTCAAATCTTCAAAACATAATGTTATTCTTTTTGTAACATATAATGGCAAATGTCGGAAATCCCATTATCCATTTAATTGGTTGACACTAAAATAATAAAACATCAAATTGTGTACAAAACTGAAATTTTATAAGTATTTTAATACGAGGGCTTTTTTTTTAGTAAGGGCCGTTTTTTTTTAAATTAAACAACAATTATTTTTTTCAAAATACATTTATTTTCAGAATCTACATACTTTTTTTTATTTTTCTACATAGTTGCCTTGTTTGTTAAGGCACTTATCATATCTTAAAACTAAGTTTTGAAATCCCTCTTCAAAGAAATTTGCCGCCTGCTCTGACAACCAGGAGTTCACGGCCGTCTTGACTTCTTCGTCGTCATTGTAACGCTTCCCCCCAAGATGATTTTTCAAGTACCGAAAAAGGTGGAAATCGCTCGGAGCAAGGTCGGGGCTGTACGGCGGATGATTCAAAACTTCCCAGCCAAAAGAGTCGATCATTTCCTGTGTCCGAGCAGCGGTGTGAGGCCTTGCATTGTCGTGGAGGAGCAGAATTCCCTTTGTCAGCATGCCGCGTCTTTTGTTCTGAATGGTGCGTCGGAGACTGGCCAGGGTTGCGCAGTAGGCTTCTGAGTTAATCGTCATTCCTCGCGGCATAAAGTCCACTAGCAAAACACCGCGCCTGTCCCAGAACACAGTTGCCATAACTTTGCGCCGCGACAGCGTTTGCTTGGCTTTGACTTTGACTGGAGATGTTGTGTGCCGCCATTCCATGGACTGTTGCTTTGATTCAGGAGTGATATGGGATACCCATGTTTCATCTCCTGTGACAATTCGACTCAACATGTCGTCTCCTTCCTCGTCGTAGCGGGTCAAGAAAGTCAAAGAACTGCTTAATCTCTTTTTTTTGTGATCCTCAGTGAGGAGTTTGGGTACCCATCTTGAGCACAATTTTTTAAAGTTTAGGTTTTCTGACAAAATTTTGTACAGTACTGACCTGGACACTTGAGGAAATTCCATTGAGAGAGTGGTTATTGTGAACCGTCGGTCCTCATGAATTTTTGCGTCAACTGCACTAACCAAATCTCCCGTGATCACAGATGGCCGGCCTGAGCGATCTTCATCGTGGACATTTTCGCGGCCATCTTTAAATTCTCGGACCCATTTCCGCACTTTACCTTCACTCATTACCTTGGCACCATACACCTCACAAAGCTGACGGTGAATGTCAGCAGCCGACATGTTTCTTGCAGTCAAAAATCGTATCACTGACCGAATCTCACATGTGGCGGGTGATTCGATAATCTTAAACATTTTAAAGATCCACAGTAATGCATACAGGTTAGCTACAGAGCTGCAACTGACATGAAGTTGTTCGCTAGGAATGCCGGGAGGCGGGGCGCACGCTCGTTACGGCAGGAACGCGAACTACTAACGTGTACGGGAGAACGGCCCTTACTTAAAAAACAGCCCTCGTAAATTTGGTGTAATATAAGTAAATATATAGTGATTAAATGTGGTAGGTATTAATAACAGTTATAGTTAACAGTAAAAATCATTGTAAGAATAGTTTGTGTAAAATAAGTAAATAAATAGTGATTAAAAGTGGTAGGTATTAATAACAGTTATAGTTAACAGTAAAAATCATTGTAAGAATAGTTTGTGTAAAATAAGTAAATAAATAGTGATTAAAAGTGGTAGGTATTAATAACAGTTATAGTTAACAGTAAAAATCATTGTAAGAATAGTTTGTGTAAAATAAGTAAATAAATAGTGATTAAAAGTGGTAGGTATTAATAACCGTTATAGTTAACAGTAAAAATCATTGTAAGAATAGTTTGTGTAAAATAAGTAAATAAATAGTGATTAAAAGTGGTAGGTATTAATAACAGTTATAGTTAACAGTAAAAATCATTGTAAGAATAGTTTGTGTAATATAAGTAAATAAATAGTGATTAAAAGTGGTAGGTATTAATAACAGTTATATTTAACAGTAAAAATCATTGTAAGAATAGTTTGTGTTATATAAGTAAATAAATAGTGATTAAAAGTGGTAGGTATTAATAACAGTTATAGTTAACAGTAAAAATCATTGTAAGAATAGTTTGTGTAATATAAGTAAATAAATAGTGATAAAAGTGGTAGGTATTAATAACAGTTATAGTTGACAGTAAAAATCATTGTAAGAATAGTTTGTGTAATATAAGTAAATAAATAGTGATTAAAAGTGGTAGGTATTAATAACCGTTATAGTTAACAGTAAAAATCATTGTAAGAATAGTTTGTGTAATATAAGTAAATAAATAGTGATTAAAAGTGGTAGGTATTAATAACAGTTATATTTAAAAGTAAAAATCATTGTAAGAATTGTTTGTGTAATATAAGTAAATAAATAGTGATTAAAAGTGGTAGGTATTAATAACAGTTATAGTTAACAGTAAAAATCATTGTAAGAATAGTTTGTATAATATAAGTAAATAAATAGTGATTAAATGTGGTAGGTATTAATAACAGTTATAGTTAACTGTAAAAATCATTTTAGGAATAATTTGTGTAATATAAGTAAGTAGAACAGAAATGGTAGATATACTCTACAATACAAATAAATATAAGTATAATATGGTAAATAGTGCTACGGTCGAATGTATTTCAAATCCACACATGGCATATCTAAAGCGTAATCTAGAGTTTTCAATTGATACCAGATATGTATATAGAACAATCGTCTGAGGTTACGTTAAAGTAATAAAGAAATTCTCTTTTTATTATAGATAACTTTCCTTACCAGGTTTTAAGATTAATATTAGATTGTAAATAAAGGTTTAAATAATTTATGTGACTGATAAATTTTCTTTCCTATATTGATTCATATCCAAGTACGTTTCTGCTTAATTCTGACTCTAAATATTTCTTAAAATAAATATATTTCTGAAGCCAGCTGCACAATATTGTAATAAGGAAACAATAACGAGACTTCCTGGACTATTGCCCTAAGTACTTGAATCAGTGGGCTACCACTGAGCCAATTTCAGTTTTCTTGACTTTGCTTTGAACTCCGGTTATTTACATACGAAGTTACAGTTTAATTCAAGACATACTGTTGATAAATATAATGTTATACTTCATTAAAAAATTAAATTTATAGTCATTTTATTACATATTTTGTTAGTAAAAAATATTTTAAAGTTCGACTCAACAGATTTTGTGTAACGTAACGAAATACTGTTTCATGTTTGAGACCACACTGAAAAAAAGCGCACAGAACGCACACATGCATATGTGACATGTGTACATAAATTAATAATTTTCCCTTATCGTAACAAAACACGACTATCCCTTTTGTCACAGCTGAAAGAGTAAGGTATTTTTAAAAGTGTAATTCGTTGTTCGTACTTCACTAGGCTGACATTTTAGTATGTTATTTTTTAAATATTTGGAATATTACAAATTTTCTGTCATGGGAATTCCAAGATACGACTATATAATTATAATATAGAGTTTGTAAAAAAGTAAAGGACTTAGGCTAATTTGTCTCTACATGACTTCACTACTTAATTAAGATTAGAATCCACTATGGACATAAATCATTAAAAAGTGTTTATTATGAGGTAAACGGAAATTTTTGCAAAGAGTTATAAATATTTCATTAAAACCATTTTTTAAATATTAATTTTCATAGAATTAAGAGCATAAAAGAACAAAAGTAATATTTTCCGGTGCGCAATCGTGTTTAACGAGTGATATAAAGCCGAGTTACTTACAGGACTTTTTTGAAGTATGATATGAAAATATGAAAGTGCAACTATTTACACAGACTGACAACCGACGGTCGATCACGTGACTCGAGTCATGACGCTCAGCGTCTTATCCACGCCCGTCTTAACGCTGTGTTCACCACGAATGGAAAAAAACATCGTTCATTTTTAAATAGTTTATGTTTTGCGTAGTTCTAGTTTATGCTAATTTTTCCAAAAGACGTGCCGGATTACCAAGCGTGCCGAACTATAGTATGCCGGATTAATGGAATAAAATCCTTATTCCACTCGCTTTACGTTGTTTGCACCCTAAGTATTATTTCTATAAATGTTTCAATATCTGTAAATCTTATACAACACACTGTATGCCCTTACCTCCCGTCTTGATTCCGTCTAGGAAGTTTATAATAAACACCAGTATCGTATATCTCAAACGGGAACATAGCCCCCTAGATAGTTTTCTCTGCCTCATACAATTGCACTTTGTACTGTTTGAATTGCTGCTGTTTTGCTGATACTATTTGGAAAGTTCACGGGCTCATTTCGCTCGTTTTTTCTTCAAATTGTAGTCACAGTGCTCAGCTACTTTAAATATACCGTCCCTAAATATCAACAGAAAATGGATTGAATTCGTCGCTGCTGCGATCTATAGAGATAGTTAGATAATAATAATGTTCTAACTACTTGAAGCACACAAAAAAATACATTACCAATAAAAAAATAATTGAAATGAGAATGTTATAATAAGTGTTATAAGAAGGTTCATCTAAATATATCCACTATACATATTATGATTGAGTATCTTAGATTCAAACACCCAAACATCATTCTTTTTCACAAATTTTCGTATTTATCTATATATGTTGTATACGAGATTTATTCACTGACTGACTTATTTATCAGCCTCTAGCTAAAACCATACAATATGTTGATTTTTAATATCCAAGAATCTTTTTACTTATCCGGAGTAAATTGCTATATGATATATTTTTGGATTACCTTAGAATCTTATAAAATCGCTAGTTATAGAAATTTGCATAAGTGTTTATTAAAAGTTTCTTCAACTTTGAATATTAATGAATTAGTATTTCGTCCAAAAATTAAGTAATGGTAGCTTTATGCTACGTAATTTACTCTGTTGGTGAAATATTTGTTTATGTATGGAACAGTGCAGCCTATTCCAGTATATAATGTGTTTATTGTAAATGAAAATTACTGCCTGGTGTCTTTATTCCAGAAATTATGTCAAGGATAAATAAAATAACAGACTGAGTTGGAGTTTAGAAATTATATGTTAATAATTAGCCTAATAAATAAATATATTTAAATATTTCATAACGTCACGTACTCTTAGTTACCGTACAATATTAACACTCTGTCCCCTCTATACAAAGAGTGTGAAAGGTTCCTGTGAAAGTACATATATGGGAAAAAGGTCAAGTTGATGTTCCCGATCCATTAAAGCAGGATGTCGATGGCATGCCGATGCCTCTCGCCTAATGAGATCTCGGAACTTAGAAACTCTCCTGATAGAAACGGTTTTACAATGGTTAGCCTGCCTCACACATGGTACTAAGTATAGAGGAGTATTTACTATTAAGGTTATACATAAACTAATTGTTTCTATGTCTATTACTCATACCGTAAAGTATTAAATCAAAATATAAGAGTATTTTACACAAACTTAAACAACTTAATATGTTCACTCTAATATATACCCACCTGAATTTCTATACAATTTCGTATATTATTATATACTCATAAAGTTCTACTCTTCGACTTCACGGATTCATATTTACTGGTTTTTCGGACTGGAAACAGTTAAAGCTTTAAAATTAAGGGAAATTAGCATGCGATTTATACAAAGATTGTTAAAGGTGGACAAAATTAAAGTGGTACTGTTTATGGCTTAATAATATAATACAAGGAAAAAAACGAGGAAACGTTTTCCAGCTTTGTATCATTGATTTGAAGAGGTGTAAGTTCCGGATAAAATGATACCTTTCAGTAAATATAGTTTAATTCAGGAATGCCCGTATGTTCATGAAAAAGGAGATATTTATAACACCATTTTATTCTGCCAAGAAATATGGACGGCAGCAATTGTGTGAAAAATATAACATTAGGTATATATTTGTTTTCTTCAATGTCGGCTCATAAATATCTTTCAGCATGGACTGATGAAAATATCAATGGACAGCTTTGTAAAGTATGTTATTATTTTTAATAACAACCTTTGGGTTTTTACTTTAAAAGATGTATTGTGTACAGTATGTCCTTATTACGTATGTTTGTTTGCGTAGATGAAGGAATAAAAACAAACTCAAAACGACTTACTGCGATGGAGTAATAGACCAACATCTTGCACTAAAGGTCGGTGATCACAGCCTCACTGTAGCCCTTGTGGGACCATCCAACCTTCCAATTTACTCGCCCTCCACCTGTGAGTTTTTTCTCTACCAATCTGTGTTACCAATAGACTCTTATATTCTATTGATGCAACTTATGATAAGTGAAATAAAAGTCAGATGTAATAAATAGTATATAATTATTTATTTATAATAGCATCGCAAACTGGATGTTACACACATACAATATACTCATTGGATGAGTTTATATCTCTATTAAGATTTTACAGTTCCACATACGTGAAAGAAATTTCACACGTAATAATAAATAGATATAGATATTTATAATAATATAGATATCTTCTATAGCATTATTTTGCATTAAAATAACATGAAACCATTGATTTGCTGTTATTAAACTCACAGAAATTTTCACAATTTATTTGGATTAAAAAATATATTGCACGGTACAAACATTAATAAAATTGTTACATATATCACAACACATATAAACATATAACATATATCCTGTTGTTGTTTGTTGATACAGGATCACAAAACATTGTCATATATTTTACGAAAGGCTAAGCACGACTTGAGAGTGTGTTCTTAACATTGATCCAAGTTAGCATTCAGCAAGAAGGTTTACACGGTATTTAATTAATATTATCGTGATTACCATATAGACCCTACATATAAAGTAGAAAACTGTCAGCAAATAGACTGTCCGTGATGCCCAGTCTCAGCATTTATGAGTAGAACAGAAATAACAACAAAATAAAAAATATTGTATGGTAATATCACAAGGGCAATGCCACTTTAACAGCTTAAACACAAATTGAATTGTACCCATTAGTATGTAATCTCATAAAATATTAGATTTGGTATGTAATTAATAATGTTATCAGACGTATGAGATGAGGAAATTGTTAAATAAAATATGTATATATGTGTGTTGATATATGCATATATGAATTATATATATATATTTATATACTCGTAAATGTATATATTTGATATACTAAAGAATGCTATACTCGCATCCGGAAATAATGTTTTCCATCGAATAGGATTTGAACGAGAAAAAAAATACATAAAATAAAAAAAAACCCGTTTATTGTACTTGCACTGCTTTAGAAGCATTAATTTGAAGTCCACACGACTCTTTTATTGTTACGAACGTATTGTTTAGATCAGAACATGTCTATTAAGCTTCATCCTGGAACTTTAAAGTTGGAATAATCATCATCCTTTTAATTCTAACACCGTATTCTCTGTATGCTTTAACCATTACTTACAAGTAAAATTACAACAATCAATTACGTCGTAAAAAAGCAACCAAGAACATAAGTTTCAGTTCTTATTATTCATTTAACACGAAACAGTATAATGAAACACAGCTGATAAGGCAGTAATCTTTTAACACTAAATTTTTTATCAATAGTCTCTGAATGGATAAAAAAGTAAGTAGAGTATAAAATATGTCATAGAAAACACAAAATATGTAATTATCTGAAATTCGTAAACATTTCAGGAAGTATAGCTTCACATCCTTAATGTGTTTTTTAGTAAAATATTTTCTTTCAGCACGGTTTAAAGTAAATAGAAGGTGTTGTATGTTTTCCATAGTAAAATCTAATATTAATGAAGGAGTGTTACTAATTATAGTACCTTATAAAGAGATGGCTCATATACTGCCACATTATTTAATAAGTTTAAAACATATCCACCTACGAGATTAAAGACATTAGAGCAACAGTAAAATATATATTTAGTTTCCGTTCATAATTCTGGAAATATTAAGAAATAGATGCAATAAATAATTGTGGATATCAAAAATAGATCTTCAATATCTCTCTAAAGTAAATAAGGATTTCAGGATTTGCCATTGTAATATCATACTTAGTTTTTACCGTAAATATAGCAATTTTTTTAGTCTAGGCCTCTATTCACTTGCATGTGGTTGGTCGGTGAGTTTAGACCTATTGTTTCTTGTGTTCTGTAGTTCAGTTATAATATTTAGTAATTTGCTTTCATTAGGTCCATATTTTAGAGTTAGTGTGCATGGATTAAACACAAAAATGGTTTTTATGATTCCTGAATCATACGTGTTACTACATTCAGATATTATTTTTTTATTTTAACCAAAATTGTACTTATATATTAGGTTATTTATTCACTTGAGGAAGAGGTCAGATTGCAGACCTCGAAACGTAGTGTCACTGTATTTTTGTATCACTGAACAAATAAAAATGTTCAAAAAAGTCCTCTTTTCTTTATTTTTAAATTACAGAGTTGTGTCATTCTTATACATATTTGATTTATCCTTCATTCCTGAACATTTAAATAGGGATTAAAATATAAGAATTTAGGAATTTTAATATTACATGGACTATTCGTTATTACAATTATGAGTATAATCCAGTTCCATACGAGTTTTATCATGTTGGCTGAAAGTAAAGAGTAGTAATTTCAGGTCAGTTCAGTCTTTCAGTGAGAGGTAGAACTAGTGTTAGTGTATAAACTAGTTAATTATTAGACTACGATCTGTATGAATATAACAACCACAACTAACATATTTGGTTGCTTTAGAACTAGCTTTCATAATTAGTTATTTCAGATGTTTTAATTAATAAAATACTACTATCTTAAATATAATTTTAATGCAAGTGTCGCTACTAAACAAGTTATTAGTTTTTCCCTTTCTAACATTTACAACACAGTTGCGAAGCGAGATTTTGTCGAAGTTTAACAGTGAATATAATAATTCTGCCCTGCGCTGGGGAATAAACCTTTTCCGATGGCGGATAGAATTGTCGCCTACTAGTTTGGACTGTTAGCGACAAACATGTATGTGTATTGCTCTGTAGTAAGAAACTGTATTCTGAAGTGGGTACTTTTACATGCAAAACATGCAACAAATTGATTTCTTTACCTAATAGACTTTAATGAATAGACACAACGCTGTAACTTAGGGCGAGCTGCAGCACGACGACGTTATGCTATTGAAATACAAGTTGTGTTAAAATGGTAAACATTGCCTGAGAAACATTTATGATTCTATATTATACGTTTTCTTTAATCAAAATTATTAGGAAAACTATTAATATTTCAGATACATTGCTGAAAGCAATTAGTTACGCAAGTAACAGAATAAAATTGTAAATAGTGTTGAATCTTTCTATTAATCTCATCATATCCCATTATACGGATCCGGATTTCGTTATTTTACGATGTAAATTTATTCGCTGCCTCTTGCCCTCATGTTTGAGGTCTAGACGATTCATGCATTTTTGTAACTTTGATTTGCAGTTTGAGGTGTTCCCCTTCCTCCTTTTTAGTCATGGAAAGATATTTTTCACTACGTAATAATTGGGCCTTTGCGTTACGTACCCTACTTTCTGAGCCTTGCTTCTGATAACTTTGTTATTTACTTTAAGGCTTCCTCTTGTGTGTTCGTTATGTACTCTATCTTCAAGTGTTACTCCTTCTGCCCTTCTAAGCATACTTCTTTCAGTTATGTGAAGTCACATTAAATAATATAACATAAAGTTAAATTAAAACGCATCGCAGTAATTACAAATATCAGCATTATTTTTTTAGTTCTAGTTTTATATATATATATATATATATATATATATATATATATATATATATTAATTTCTTAACGTAAAATGAATACCTATTTTTAATTACACAAACAAATGTGCACAATAATCACGAACGGCTTACAGATAACGGGCTTACAAAGATTTTACTAGTATAAAGCATTGCTAGAAACATTGTGAACAAAATAAAGATCTTTGTTCTTATTATATAAAGACTAAATTTTTTCAGAGGCGGTAATTGAATATAGTTAGGATGAGTTTTTTAACCAATCGTAACCAATAAGATTTTTAAGGTGGTGGTCATTCTTATTTGGTCAAATATTTATATTTATGGTCATAAAATTTTCTAAGTAATTGGAAGCATCATTATTCTACTTATTTTTCGTTTAAAGTTATAGAGGTATACAATTAAATCGTTATAATTGTATACAGTAAAGCGTCAATAATTCTGATCAATTGGGACCTGACCCCATCCGGATTTTTGTAATGTCCGCATTTTCGAAATTCACCAAAAAAGAGGTAATGACAAAGAGCTAATGAAAAGTTATGTGCATATCGTGCATAAACCGCTATAATGTTTACGTGGTATGGATTATAAAAATAATGCTTCACTTTATTTAATAAAAGCTTTAAATGTTTAACTTACAGAAAAATACAGTAGTCACATATTCTGTAAAGTACATATAGGCTATATAAAACTAAACTGCTGTACCTAATGTAAAATTGTGATAGATAAATAACTTCAATTACGAAATATTTGAAAATCTTAAAAGTCTGTGCGTATATAAGTTGCGGTCCGAAGTTTAGACGCTCTACTGTATGTTTACAAACTATTTCAAACCTTCGTTTTACAAAGAAATGTATATGGTCATAATAATTGTCGTGTCGTTAGGTTTTAAGATTATGAACTTTCTAAATATTTTAAAGTGTTTCAATTATATCAACAAAAAGTTGCACATTACTTAAAAATAATGTTCCATAGTAAATGAAATTGTCCTTTACAGGGAGATAAGCAGTAATAAGCAATGTTGCATTGATTTAAATGATTTATATACAGTTAGTCATTGAAGAATAAAGTTATAATAAATATTATTTATTGTTTAGCTTTAGATCTAGCTACAAATTTACTATTACAACTTGATTTTATGTACTTATATAAACGTATTAGGAAAACTAAAAGTTATTTTACTTTTACGTTTTTTAATGAAATTAAAATTTAAAACACACAATTATTCAAAATAATAATAATAATAATATTCTTTATTGCATCAACAATCAAAAATTTCACAATTGCATTGCATGCGTCAACATTTGAGGTATTAAACACACAATACTTAAATGTGAGAGTCAATAAACAAGGCAGTTAACAAGTATTTGGAATTTCATGGTAACTGGACATCAGGACTGGGAAATTGTTTGTTGATAATTTCAAGGATTTTCATCCCAGCGGCTCTTCAACGGAGTAAAATGCCTTTAACACCAAGAGGCGTTTTAGTCGAGATTTGAATGTTTTGGGATCTTCGAGATGTTTAATTTTCTCAGGGAGCCTGTTGATAATTGTGACACCAACCTGGGATGGCAAATGTCCGAATGCTGTTTGTCCTGTGTTGCTCGGTTCGAAAGTTGTCCCTGCCTCTTGTTTCATAGTGATGGACGTCCCTGCCCTGCACCAACTGGCATTTTAGTCGACAATACAGGGCGACCTCGAGAATATAGAGACAGGGTAAAGTCAGCAATCCAAGCTCCCTGAAGAATCCTTTACACGACTCTCTAGGATTCAGTTTTGAGAGAATTCTGATGGCTTTCTTTTGTGTTCTAAATACTCTTTCGAATTTGTATTTAGAACAACTTCCCCACAGCCTAAGGCCGTAAGATAAATGTGGATGTATGAGACCAAAATAAGCCATTTTCAATACATCCATGGAACAAAATTTTGAAAGGTTGCGTAAAACATAAATGCCTGAAGCAACCTTTGAGCAGACTCTATCAATGTGATCATCCCATGTCAGTCCTCGATCAAGGTACATTCCAAGGAATTTGATGGATTCTGCTTCTTCCAAAAGTACGTCATCCACCATCACCAAAATTGAATACCTATAAGTTACAATTACAATACAATACAAATATCTGTTGTTATTATAAAATTTTATCATCCATACTTCGTTCGTATGGATAATAAAATTTTATCAACATGTATGAAAAATGAATTAAAAAGTAAAAGCGAGCTTATTAAAAATAGTTCAGGAAATTTGATCTAATTCTCGATTGCAAATTTATTTAAATAATTACTTGTTTAAAATTAAGAATTAAAATAAACAATGTATTGTATTACAAAAATAGCTTACTTACGATATTTTTGTATGACGTAGATGTAACTACAATTAGTAACATCTGCACAACTTATCTTTTAGTTTAAATCTTAGAGTTGGACAAGAAATGTCTGTTGACTGGAGAAAATAGATTAGAGAAGAATATTTTAATTTACCTGAAACCTTAATATTAACAATAAACTTTTATTTAAAATAAATAGTAAAAGGGGTTAATATATCACCGTGATGAAAATTTTTTTATGATAAGTACTCTTAAATATATGACTGCAGAGCTTAATCCATTTATGATTAGGGCACGATAAATAATGATATTCTATTTTTAAGTATCTGAAAGCATAAAGTGAATCTAAATGTTTGTGCAGATATTCCCCCAGCAATACTTAGGAAAGTTCAACAAAGTCGATTGAGCACCAACGTGGTGGTTGCAGACCGGCAACTTTGATCTCTCTTGACTTCTTTAATGTCTTTTCTTAGGTTACTACTTTCATTTCATCATCCTCAATTTTTCTCTACCAAAAATCTTTCAATATAACACCTATATAACATAGCCAGAGTTTAAAAGAGAGATTTAATATAAATATATTAAAGTAAAACGCATTAAATGGCTTCCGGAAAGTCTTGCTTGTTATCACATCGTGTGTCTTAGTCACCAAACTTATCCACGTTCACACTAGAGGTACTGCAACTTAAATAGAGCCTAAGTTTTACAAGATTGGCTGAACGGTTAGCCAAGACTCCCTCACCAGTCGCTAATGAACAAACTTCGATTATTGTCTGTTTGTACGCACTATAAGTGTTGATCGAGTTGACCTAGATGGTTAGAGTTTAGGGTGAGACTCTTTCTTTACTATCAATACATCAGCATTGAGAACATATTTTAATTGACGAAGTATGATGTAAAATTGGCTAAGCGTTTAGTGTAGACTTTTCCAACAGTTTATAATGAATGGAACTAATTCAGATACCTGTATTTATGTGTGTTCGTCTATGCACCATGACTTTCCTACGAGTTAACTATAGGATTGGTGCGGGACTACACCTTTACTACATCTATGGCGAAAATTGTAAACATCGATCCGTTGGAAGTCGTTTTCGGGTCAGGATGTCCGCTGTGAGCCGAACGTGAAACCTTTAACGGTAACTCGAATCGAGGCTTTAACCTTGTAAACCAGCAAGGACTATAAATGTTTTACATAATCACCTTACTTATGCTGTTTTCAACTAAAAGTGGCATTCGAGTGTTATGTGAAAGTTTCTAACCATGGGCATTATTAGAAAAAAAATGTTAAGTAAAAAACAGGATAAAAACATTGGTTCAAGTCAAATCAGTCATATTATAAAAACATATTCCACTGTGTGTTTGTAAAGTGGAAACATTACTCTCTCATATCTGAGGGAACTGTTTTGTTGTCAGTGTGTTGAGATGAGATAAGCGGACATGTTTGTGTTTGTGCAGACACAGTTGATCTCTGTCCACTTGGTGCCAACAACACAGATGATAAACACTTCTAGAGTCACATCAGTCCTGTCATACAAACATAATCCTTTCTGTGTTTTACACTGTAGAAGTTGCCCTTTTATTCTAACCAGAGGGTATGAAATAATTGAGCTTTGAGTGGCAGTTAAAGCTTTATTAGTTCAGACTTATAAAATTGTTTAATACATGGGAATATTATGGTTGTATTTTAGTACTTTAATAACGTAGTAAACGTACCAGTTATAGGCATTGCCTTGCAGTTAGAAAAAGGGTGGATATATTGGTAGATCGGGCTAGGTACTATTTTTACCGTTCCCAACACGTAACACAGAAGAACATAGAATCTCGAGTTTATCATTAAAAAAGTTAAAAGTATTCAATACATGTGACATATTTTATTTAACTTTACATTGAACTTAAGTATTGTTTGTATCTAGCACTAGCGGTTACGCACGACTTCTAGGGCAGTATCATAACGTTCGTATGTATATGAGTACTTCTAGTTAGAGTGAATTATATTTCCGACAGCAATTTTAAGTTTATTTTGTTGCAACGATAAAAAATATCTCAAAAAGTGTATATTTATGGCCATTATAATTTACTCCTCTCTTAGTATTCTTTGCACCATAGTTGATACAATATTTTTCACGCGCACACACACACACACACACACACACACACACACATGCAAAAATAAACATTTAATAGAACAATTTTCCTATGCTATTAAAAAATTATCCTCCTTCGCTGCTGTATGAATAATTACAGAGATAATTATTACATAATTTATTCTAATTGATGTTACTTTAAATATTCGCCTTTAAATTTTAGCACATAAGAGTCTTAAGGAAATAATATATGCCGCTCCCAAACTTTATTGCGTGAGGGATCTCTCGCGTTCACATTATCGCAGAAACAAATAACAATACAAAAGATTGAATGTGCAACTATCCTGGAATTAATTTTTTAAATATTATTTTACACGTTAACAATTGTGACCTGACTGGTCTTATTTGAAAATGTAATAGCCCGTAATAAAAAATTTAAATCTTTTTCTACATTTTTGCACTTAATGATAATTTCAAGTGATACTGTGATATTCTGAGTAATTATGCTAAGGCAATGGAATCTCAGTTGATATAAACTGAAACAAGTGGGCCGTAGCCACGCAATTGGCAATAATGGCATGTGTCTGTTTGGATAGAGAATAGAGACACAACTGCACATTCTGGTAGACACGCATCAGCGAAACTGTGGCATCCCGATTTCCTGACACCTCAGATTTCATAGTTATACTTTAACAAAATAGTTGTCCACATTCCAAACGTTACATAACACATCAGTTACAGCTGTCCTCCTAGGTGGATATATGTGTGAAACAAAACTTGTGCCGAACAATACATAGAGGTAGTATGTAATTCTACCTGTCAAAATATGTCTTTCTGTCAATTTATACTGTTACCGCTATGAACTCTGAAGTTTAATGTCCCGTTTCTATGAATGTAATAAAAAGTACAGACACACTGAAACAACACAGTTTTTTTTTTGCAATAAATAAAGTAATACATCAAAAACTTTTCCTGCCTTATTTTGTATCGTAATTTTAAGGAAGATGTGTCAATTTAAAGATATAACGAATCTAAGGAGTACAGAAAAGAATCCTTCTCTGAATATCCTACAAAATAGTAAGAAACTTAACGCGATTGGATCGTAATAATCATATCTAATGACAAGTCTCCAATAATTTTACGATCAAAATTAAGGGCGTAAAAGTGCTTGAAGTTTAGTATTGTTCTTAATGGGGAAAGTCATTTATTTTCAGCCGGATCTTTGCAATACTTCGCTAGGCTCGTAACTGGAACAATAAAACCATTATTGCACAAGTTTTAAAATTAATCTTTTGGGGGCATAGTTAAGATGATCGCCAGTACAACCGATCGTAAAGTGACTAAATACACACATAAAACATAAAAAACCTACGATTGTATTACTAATTTTTCCTCCTGCTATATCATATAATCGTATAATATCGGTTACTGTCATAATATTAACTGTTTTTATTATAAGCAAACTTCATACAAAAAACAGAATTTAGAGATGAGAAAGAGCCTTCCTTCGAAAGATCGGCTATAAATCAAATGAATTTAATGAGCCAATCACCAACAAACTATCTTTGTCAAATTACTGTAAATCAAAAGATTAATGTTCTTCATTTTTTCGTAATTTTACACTTTTGAGAAGTGATTGAGATTCGTTGTCAACACACGATTAACATCAGTAACATATGACTCGCAATATATCTCTTATCTGAACTTTGTTATATAACAGCAAACACAGAATCGGGGCAGTATCCTGCCAGTTTCCGTTGTTCGACAAAGTAAACAAATCTGTCATTTGGCATCAGATCCGATATAACACTTCCGCTACTATACAGGATAAATTGTTCAGAGACCTCTGTTGATATGGAGTATCTGTTATGTTTTAACACTTAACTTTCTAAACCTTGTTAAATATTTAAATTAATAATATATTTAACAAGCAATTATAATACTTCTAAAACCTTTATTCAGCTCGTTTGCATAAATATATCATTTCCATTATTCTCACTCCTCATAACAATATATATAACAACAGTTAAATGGAAACATTTCATGCATAGATATTTTTATCGCATTAATGTTATAGTTTAATTATTCCTAACCTCAGTAACTTAATGTATACTGAAGCAGGATAAACAAAACAATTTAGTAACGCTTCTTGAGATATCAAACACAACATTGGGTCAAAGAAATTAAAATAAAGTTATTATTTTCTTCTATACTCATTATATACGATTTTATCTTTGAAGTCTACATTGAAATTAATCTTCTATGATCATTGTATTTTTCTAAATTTAAAATTAAGTAGACATATTACAAAAATGGAAACTTGGAAGATAAACTTTATGCAAGTTCAAATTACAGCTACGCATCTTGTAATTTTTCCTAGCGACCTAAATTTCCTTTAACTTTATTTCCTTTATTTTATAACCTAAAATGTTTCTTCAAACCAATAGGTACCCATTCTGGATTTATCTTGATATTATTTGTGAAGGGATCTCTACATAAACGGATATTATGTTTAGTGCGCTGAGCAGTTTGGAAAGGAAAATTTTGAATAAAACATAACCTGAAGCTGTGATCCCACAGATGAAAGCAGTAATGTTTCATTGTCGTATGAAGCTGTGTACATATTTACAACTTTTAGACCTTTAACGTTTTTTGTGAGAATTCCTGTGTGATACAATATGAGGAGAGATAAAGGTAAAAAATAGAGTGGCTTCCTGCTTAGATCTCATTTTACAGTAAGAGACATGAGAAGGGATAGTAACGCTACGGCAGTCGATTATTAGTTGGTAATTGTAAGAAGAGCAGACTTATAATCTGATCTCTTCTTTAGGTAAATAACTAACCTAATACATAACTGCAAACTAGGTTAAAATAAACAAATCATACCAAAACACTGTAGCACGCCTATGTCAGGAATCACATAAAACGGAATGTCATGGTGTGTTTCAACTACAGTAACTCTAAAACATGCACTTAATAAAAACTATACATAACACTAATCATTAAAACTGAATTACAGAGTACAGGTCACTCACTATACGTCTGTATTCGTCTACCAACCACCTACGACTGATCAGAGGCCACTAGCAAGTGGCAATCATCACGGCAGACAAAAAAAGGTGGCGGAAATAAAAAGGAAGGGGGACAGGAATGTTTCATTTGAATATCTTAAATAGTACTATCCAAACTTACATAAACCAAAAAGCAAACAGCTCATTCATACCTATTTTTTTTGTACGTTGATGAAATATTAATTTTAATCAGGTTTTTTAAATATATAACAGTATTAAATAGTTTATAACATCTATAATTTTAAACTGGTAGAAGATATCTATAGTAATTCTTACTGTGTAATGTTTAATGAATAATTAAAAAGAGTTGTAAAAATGATTAAGGTTGCTGTCAATGAAAAACAATACTATGGGAAGGATACACATATGTTCAGACGTAAAATAATATGGAGAAGAATAGGGCAAACTATGGATAAACATTATTTTTAGCTTAATGTACATTATTTTCGCTTTGGTTATGTTAATGTCTATTCATGACAATGTTGACAAAATTACGGCTAATCAGCCAAACTAAAAAACTAAACTAACTAAACTGTGGTGTGTGTGTGTGTGTGTGTGTGGTGTTAGTTAATAAACTTATAAAATTGTGTCAGTAATATACTGAGTTTCTTCTGGCAATTGTGTTAAGAATGAAGATTACGCATGAAGTAAATAATTAAAATATTCAGAAACTTACTTACATGATATCCTGCAAACCAAAACATTGCCATTGATTTGGCTGTTTCTCAGTTTTGTACCAGGTAAAAGTAGGTTTATTTAACTTTTAGGTAGGCCTAAGTATATAACATTTAATTAAATTATATACTTTCAGCTTTTATTGCATAAATCATATGCGTTATTTTTAACACAACATAAGAATTTACTAATGTCAAGCGATCCTACTTATCATTTTTATTCTACGATTGGGTTTCATATTTATTCTACATGTAGCAGCACTAGTCGTCTTCAGCTCCAAAATTTACTGTTTCATAATTTTGACTTGTTAATAATATTTTTACGTCAGGAGATGTAGTATTGTCATAATTGTCAGTCTGCTATATAGATTCTCTTCAGCGCTTCGAAGGGCGAATTACAAAACTATAAATGCCTGCAGCTTCTAAACTAGTAAATTTATAAAAACGAACCTGAATAAAAATTATGTCAATATTATTTTAAAATTAAATTTATTTTATTGATTGTAGACTGAAATTAGCCACGAAATTGGTTTCATAACTTTTTATTGTGATTTTAAAGTAAATAAAAAGTAAGAACAGTCTCTCGTGGTCAGACTTACGGTTATAAGATACCAGTACAACCCACGTTAAAACATCTCTCTTTATATATACAGGGTGTATTATGAACTCTGCGGTATTATTTGTAGAAATTATGTTTTCGTGTCAAGAAGATTTAAAAAGACAGTAGTATAAATATGGATCAAAAATATTTAGTTTACTGTATGTATGTGTTTTTATAGCTTTACTTAGTAAATTTTTAATAATAACCCAATTTTAACTTTGCACAACTATTCAACTTGCAATTTCAAAACAAGAGAAAGGTTTATATTATATAATAAATTACGTTTCAAGACCGCGGCCACTCATAAAGCTTATTAAGATACCAACCAATAAAAATTCGAAAATTTAAAAGGACTAATTATAGTTGATAATTCTTATTACAATCATTTTGTTACCCAAATCTGGTCAAGGAATAACGTAGATGTAAAAAGTTTGAACTGTTATATTGAACAACATGTATACGGCATCATTAACCATGCATTAAAATAGTTGAAAGCTTATATCTATGATATTCACAGACGGATTATTATGACATGGGTGCTACCAAAAATTTAATTATCGCAACCCTCCTTTCAAACCTTCTTTAAGTTATTAATTAAATGTTATGGTGTTAAGCTGGAAAATATTCTACCATCCGCCATGAACATTTGAAAGCTTAATATCAAAATAATTTCCAGGTTGTAGCCATAAAAGGAAAATACAAAGTTATCACGGTGACTAGCAATTGTAATTGTTTGCCTAACCTAAATCCTATCACAACTAACTTTGCCGCTCTTTGAAACGACTAAAATCAATAGACTTCTTCTGAGACTAAGAGGAGCTATGTTTCAAGATTAAAGTATCTTAGACTTTTCTATTAAGAGTTATGGCACACATGGGCAGACAATGACATGGTATTAAGAAAACATGTCCATTAGGGTTCCAACATAACAAGACCATTCTGACAGCTATTAGAAGGGATGGAACATTAACGGTATTGGTGAAAGGAGGTGGAAGAAGTAGAGGAATGAAAGAGTGGAGTAATGTATATTTAGAAATATGTATACTTATTTACTTATCTTAAAGTACGCATCCTGACTGTGCATAGGTCTAAGTCGTTATTGAAATTTTGTAATTGTGAAATTACTGTAATATTTCTTTATATATTTTAATGCACATGTTGTTAAATATGTAAAGATGATATATTATTATCATTTTTTTAAATAAGTATTTCTATAAACTATTCCTTTTTCGTCATTTCTTTTTAATCTATCATCACAGAAAAACATAACCAAGTGATGATTGTAGAAATTGAAATGAAAAAAATATTCCCTGGGTCATATTTCTTTCTGCATTTTTCTGCTATTCATACATACTTATAAATAATCAAATTCACTTTATAAATAATTATATAGTACTGGTTAATAAATGAGCAAGCTATATCTTATGTCCTTGTGATTTCCATGGATAACATCATAAAATACTGTGCTGTCAGTGTTTATAATTAAACCGACGGAAATAAAAGTTGTACTACGGTTGTGGCACCAATATGAACCTGCAACTACTACAGTTGACCGAGTCAGAACACAATCAAGCCCCGGGTGCTTCAACACTCTGGCGGTAACCGTCAGCACACACCGCCATCCAATCAAGGTGTCGCTATCGTTACTTGGGTGGGAGCCATTCTACAGCAGATCGTTAACCCTTAATTGGAATATTGTTTACATTTCATTTAAGAAATATTGCCTGGCCTCACTAGTAAATGAACAAAGCGGTGATAAGCGTTGTCTATATAGGACACGCTGAGGGCTGTATGGAGTTAAGCATAGAGCTATAAAACTTAGATAGTTGTAAAAACTTTCTAGAGCAGCACCACGGCATGGTAGAGTAGTTAAAAAACTTTCTACGACATATACGTAGAATGTTGGCCAATTATTTTAATCTATGAACATTTTTATTTAAGTTCGTATTTATGGAGGTTAAATTTATCAGATAACTCTCTTAAACCTATTAATATCTTGATATGAATCACGCTTCTAATTAGAGTTGACTGTACTGTACTGTAGTTGTTTGGGTGAGTACTGACCAAATATAAAATGAATACTTGAGGAAATAGTGAAATGAGGTAATTTATTTTTAGGGAGCAGTGTGAGTGATTAAGTTTACTAACACCATGTCTAAGTGATCGTAACCAAAACCAGAACTCCATGATTGTTTTTAATATGCTCTGAATGCTACCCATTAAACTAAGAACTCCAGAATATTGCCATATAGAATAAATGGTTTAACATTTAACACTAAATTAGGTTACTTTTATATTTATTTATAACGATCTAGATTAAAACCCTATATACAGCAATTACAATAACACTAAGTTCTAGAAACCATGTTTTTGTACTTACAACCATTTAAATGTTGCAAGAGTTCAAAGTAGTAAAAATAACCAAGACTTGCCCTGTAAAAATAGTAAGAAATAACTTGCCATTAAAGAGCCACTATATTAGCAGCATGTTTGACATTTTAAGAAGTTAAAAATTATTTTTTAATATCAATAATTCAAGAAAAAGAAAATTTAACAACACCTATTGAAAATTGTGAAATTATTTGAAACATGGACAATTTCATATAAACCTTGGAAGAAAAAGTACTTCAAAGACGGTAGTATATCAGTTATTTTTATAAGAGGAGTCTTTCACTAAAGAGATATTATGATTGCGTCTGACAGAATATTTTGTAGTGGTTCGTCATCATTCTACTATCTAGCTTCGAGCTACTTTCTAATACATTAGTTTATTTTAAGTACGAACATTACAGTGATAATTAGTTTTTACTGTCGCAATTATTTTTAAGTATTTATTTTTTATTCCTCTCTACAAATAAGATATTTGCCTGTTTTTAATGTTCACATTCTTCAACATTAAATTCTGAACATTTATTACAAACATAAAATATTGGGTCTCAATTTTTGAAAACACAATGAAAACAAACAGCCAAAAAGGGACATGAATTTTTTCATTCCTACTTTTTTTTCAATCATATAATTGCTTTTTCATCATTTTTGTATTTAGACTGATATCTGTTAAAAATAATATTATTATGATGTATACGTCTGCTTCCGATATCTTAGAGCCATTAGGGTCAGAGAAATCATGACAGTAAAGTAACCTTTGTAGTAACGCTCTAGAAAGCTTTTCCTTGAAAATGGATTATTCAAACAATAAGACAATATATTTACGGTTTTTGAAGCTGATACTGGAAGATTGCGGGAACATCTGACGATAACCACCACTTACTGCAAATTCACTTTGTTGGAACTTGAATACTTAAAAGTTTTCAATGACGTATAGGCTATTTGTTGGAGACTATGTACCTTTTGGTAATGTACAATGAGGAGGGATTAGGATTGAAGATATGATTTCATCTAATTTCGTCTATCACATTTGACTTACACATAACTCGGATGCCGCCCAAATATACGGATATATTAATAGTTCCCGATAACCCATATCATTCTTATAACACGAATGGAGGAATTATATTGCTTATCATGGCTAAACAATCGATCAAAATCAAAGTTAATCAACCTCAAGAAACGCTATCATGTGGACTGTATTGAGGCTGCGAACTTCCAGGACCGATAAAATGGAAAAAATAAAAAAATTAGTTATGGATATTTCTTAAAATTAATGACACTGATTTCAGAGATGTCTAAGAAAATCTCAGCGTCCAGGCTATAATGAATTGTGATTAGTAATCATGATGGAACACAACGAATCAAAGTAAAGGTAGAACGAGCGAAGCAGTGGGCTGGAGCTAGATATTTATGATAATTAAACTGTATTTCTTTGTTGGAATTTATGATTAAATTAACTGCATTTAAACTAGCATATTTGAGTCTGACGATACTATGCTGTAAAGAAACTTTATGTTGTCTGTATCTTCCGGTATTATTTTTCATTTTGTAACCATAAATATTAATATGAAAAAGTATGTTTGGGCAGGAAGCATTTGAGAGTTGTAATTAACGTCCCGTGAGAGAGGTGATTATATCGGTAACCGATAATATTAGGTTACAACCATTTTGGCTTGTGGTCAACAAAGTAATAACAGCTTCCTCCTTTCCCCAAACACCCAGCAGGTGGATAAACAAGCCTTGCGTTAAATTTGAACAATATTATTTCCTGTAGACTGATCAAATTCTTATTTATCTCACATAATAAAACTGTTGGTTTTTATATATAAAAGTCTTATATTTCTATACACTGGCAAGAAAATTCTTCAAAAAGTGTTATTTTCTTAATGGTCTTGTCACTTTATTCCGTGTAAGAATACGGAAACTGAGACTTTAACTATGAAATAATAATTTGTTTTGATTATAATGATTTTTAAATGAAATCAGAGCATGCAATATAAGCAATATTTAACAGAAAGTAGGAGATCTTGGACACTGTGACTACCTACCAAACAGGATCACCATAAGACCAATTTCTCCTAAAGTCGAGGAATGCCGAAACATTTCCACAAGCGATTTGTTATAGTGCAGAATGAAGATATCTGGATATGCAGTGATTCCAGAAACGACAATTCTTGAGTGTAAAAACTCTTTCTTGGGGTTATTATTTGCCGTAGCAAAAACGTAGTAGTTATTGAAGGTTTCGTAGTATCACATTCCGATATTCCTGGTCAGGCAGAAACTTTCAGAGGTGCACTTAGAGAGCAATTATTAGTCCTAGGATGTTTCTAGTGATCAAATAAATACTGTGAAGATAAACGTCAGTTACCTTTAGGTAGAGGTACAGCCATTGTTTGATGATCTAAGAAGTGAATTAGTATTATATGAACATCTAGTAATTATATTATATGGTGTTAAATCTCATTTCTAAAGATTGTATGTGTCAGAGTTAGTGCATGAAAATTGGATGTCGAGGACTTCATATAAAATCTTTATTTTATTTCAAGCTCAAGCCTAAAGTTCTTATTATGAAAATATTATCTTACTAGTAATGTGAATCAGTTACAGTGGCTTAAAATATGAAATATAAATATATCAAAATTGCCATATTGATGGTCTCCACAATAGTGTACACAAATTTCAAACTAAATGTACGAGATCATGAAATAATGATACGATTTTCAGTAACACGCAACCGGAAGATCAATCACCTGATGTGATTGCTCATGATGTGATTGAGCGGCAGCACTGATTGTTGATTACTGGCAAACAGTGATACTGACAACATAAGTTAAATGATTATATGTATCTGTAAAAGCCACAAAAACGTAATGCAGATATGCCAATTTATTACGTAAGTATGTTTATTTTTGCGGAAATTCCACTATAGTGAACATTTAGAGTAATCATTGCTATAAAATAAATTAAACGTAAATTATTAACATTGTTCTTTTTGCTGCTGTATTTTAATTTATTTTAATTTTATTATGATAAATTAAGTAATCATAACAGGGTGTATTATAGAAGCTAACAAAGCTCAATCTATCATGTACACTATTATAGTCTGACCACAAAACTTTACTAAGGTTTTTAGGATCTTCTCACGGTTTAAAGCAAATGTTTCAACAATCGCATGATTAATGAAACTGAAATTTTGTTGGTCGATCCAGTCACACTGTAAGTAATACGCTAATAAAATCATTTAATATGCAATTAACCTACATATACTAATTTTTATAAGATATTTATTTCACTAGATAAGATCCGAACACTATAACACTGCAAAATACAAATTACACTTGAAACAATTTTTTCAACATTTCTCTATCCACAGACGGGTTATAAAAAAAAACTGCTGGGTCCCAAGAAACAAGAAGTTTTAGGTTAAAAAATGAGAACCGTTTTGTGACCTGCTTATCTCACTAGGAACAGTTACATTGGGGAATTTCCCTCCTGCAATAGAAACAAGTGCTTAAAATGCAAAAAACAATGCAAACACTTAGGGTCCCTTAGCCTCCAACTTGACACTTTCTTGCAACTAATTAGATTTACCATTGGTTAAGTTGTTTCTTTTGGAGACTGGTAAATATATTTAGTATCACCTGCGTTGGAAAATATACTAAACTGAATGACTAATACAGATATAAAGTCAAAGTAACGTATAAAACTTTAAAAAATTAGTTTATATAAATCCACAACAAAGAGAATTGGTTAAGTACTGTAGTAACAGAAGCTTTTCAACAAAACAAAATTAACTCATTTTAAAATTAGAGCGAAGAAAGTTAAATTGAAAGAATGAGAATATTACAAAAACAAATAAACATGAGTTATTTTTTATCATTTTTATGATTTAAGGACTGTTATAATGCTCGTTAATTTGCTCTCTCGAGTTCTCTTTGAATACTTCAAAGACATGGCGCACTAATAAAAAGTCAGAAGTATTATTAATATTTACAAAAATAGTGTAAATGTTATTTAAGACGTTTTTTATGGTTTCTATTAGATTAATTTCAATTTATTTAATAATTAAACCTCTAATACTTATTTATTAAATCGGTATAGGTGAAAATATATTATTGAGAGAAATTGGAATGTTTAATAAATTATAAAAGATCTTTGTGTAAAAAGAATTTTATAATAAATACTGTTCACTAAGTAACCACTTTCATTAGACTGTTACATCTTAAAACATTCCTAACGTAATATTATCCTAACGTATAGCCTACATAATAAATCGCGTTCACCGCTAAGTTTCGCCCTGCACCCAATTTTGAAACGATATTAGAAGGCAACAACCCGACACAACGTCGCGTTTCATGAAGATTGTAGTGCATTCTCGAAATAAAATTTCCTTTCATTGAATGCTGTACTTCGTTTGCATTGGGTCTGGGACTAAATGCGGGAGTAAAATTTGAGTACTGGGCTGTTCACTATATCATAGTGTGTCGTTCGTATGATTTTAAGTTCTCATACAACTCTTGGTGGCCGAATCAACAACCCTGGTAAGATGTGTGGTACAGTACGGTGGCTGCAGGTTCATCTATGCAAGGTGTAGATCTTGGCAATGATGAAGCTCTAGTTAAAGAAGTCACCTCAAATGACCAATGCTGTTGTTAAGAAGGTGCGATAATGACTCTCAGTGAGTGGAGTTACTGTATTAAATGTTTACTACTAAAACGTTGATCGTGAAAAGCCTAACTGTGCCTATCGAAGCCAATCGTGCACGATAACCGAATGGGGGTTGCCAGATAGTAGTTCAATCTATCCTACGATGTATGAGATTGATAATTAAGGTGACCTAAATCAGTTTATTCGATACAGAATCCATTTTATTATTTATTTCTTAGTCTGTACTTATCACCTTTTTTATGCTGCTATGAATATTAAAATATAAAACTGGGTTTAAATACTAAAAAACTGATAAAATGCATAATTAAGATCTAACTAGGCTAATCTAACCACTAGCAAACATAATTATGTATGTTTAAAAATATATCCATGTCTATATACTCAAATCCCACTCACAATTTGTTAGCTTACAATATTCCGTTATGATATTTAAACAGCTGTAGCTCAATTATTTCCGTTAGTGTCCTTGCCAATCAAAACTAATAACAAACTTAATATTTGACTGATTACTAGCGATATTTATCTCTTCTGGGACTGTAAAATGTAATTTCTGTCTATTTATGTCTGTCTGCGTCATTTATCAAAAAGGCACTGACTTATAGAGTTTAAATTTTGCACTAAGCAACTCTGAGTTCGAAGCATATCACTCATTTTTACAAAATAATATTACAAAATTTAAAAACATAAATAAAATTGCTTGACGGTAATTTAAAAATAAAAAAAAGTCTTTCTCAATTAATCTTGATTGCGCAGTTCCAACTCATTAGTTAATGTTTTCCTCCAAAATATTAAAATAAAACTATTTTTACCATGTATTTTAACCATTCTTTTACTGTCAATTTTTGAGCTTTAGTATAAAGAAAAGAACGGTGACGTGACTTACTGAATGATCCCTAATATGATCAATCAAATAAGAGTCGTTTCCGTATATCAGATGAAACAGGGAAGAAACAAATTGTTTCAATCAAAATGGATCTCCTGTGAATATTGCTGCTATTTATACTTTACAGTAGGAAGATCTGCAAGGAAATCATGTTCAATTTATATTCCTGGAATACTTTATCAATTTCCTTTTTCAATTTATTTGCACCGAAGAGTATGATAAAGTCTAATTTTTGATATATCAGTAGCACGATTACATGTTGGGCTTCCACATTGGACAGAAATTAATTTTTAACGCAGTCTGAGAGGTGTCTTACGGGGATGCTAAGGCAGGGGCATCAAAACATGTTTATTTATACATGTTAATAAACATGAGTACTATTAAGTATTTAAGGTAAAGTATAATCAAACTTAAAGAAATAATGAATAAAATTAATTCCCTTTTTTTCAAAAATAACTACATTGATGTTCTCGAAATATATATATATAATTTCAATAAACATTGGATCACAAAAGTACTTGCTCCGCCGGGAGTCGAACCCGGATCTCCCACTTGCCGGGTGAATGTGCTACCATTACACCACAGAGCCCTTCCTTTTTCCGATTCAATTATTTTGTATTTGGTCGTATCTGTCACATATGCGTTGAAATAAGCAAACTAACATGTGATCGGAAGACCAAATACCTGTCAAACGACTTTTATTGACATTAAATTGTATAAATGGCAATAGCCTTATTTAATATATACACAAGTTAGGAGTGTACCACACCACTTGTCGTTCCCAGAACATGTTTTAACTTTCAAGCAGATTATATACAAATATCTATAAATTATTGCTTATTTTGTGTGTGTTATTCAGTACTTTTGTATATAGATGAACCGTTTGAAGAAACCATTATTTAAAAAAATTACAGCAATCACTAATCATTCCAGATTGGTGATAATGTTATAACAAAAATATTCGTAGGTAAACAATACATAAATACTTTAAAAGTTTGTTTATATGAGAACAATTAAACATTGTTTACAACTTTATAAAACACGCATAGAGAAATATTTGCGGAATAAACGCATTTCCAGTGGCAGAAACAAGCTTATATGATTTAAGTACCTTCTGTGAATAATAAAACCAAAACGGCACTCAAAGCTGTGTTTCTAACTAAATCAATTACCGTTGATTCAATTCCTGCTCTGACATTTCACATTTCTCCAGTTTTATTTTGAGGACCACATTAATGTTCTGTAAATACAACGCCGTTATAAAATAAACTTCTCGAGTTAGATAACAACCCAGTATGAAGTAAATAAATTTGTCACAATTCATTAAAATTTAGCTTATAAAGGTCAGATCTTTGTATAGCGTACTTTTTAACATTATCGACTGCATGATACATTTCAGTTATGCATTAGTTATGAGAAGAAAGTACAAGTAATATAAGCTAAAATATTTTAGTAGTTTTTTTTTGTATCTTATTACGCATTTCACCTTTGGTGAAATTATATCAATATATAAAGTGTTGTGACAATAATAAATCAAGAATAAAAAAAAGTCTTTTGAGGGAGCAGCATCCACACTAACTTTGACTTTTACTTAGTAAAGCTAACTGTAATTATTATTATTTTTTTCTAGGATCCCCTTATCAATAAGACTAAGTAGGAGTACACCACACCACGTGTCACGTAACGGACTTCGTATATTATTCAACCCCTTCTCTCTGTGTATACCTCGCATATTCCTATATGCGAGCTTTGTAAAGCTAATTTAAGTTAACTTAACTGTGTTAAATTAATTTACATGCATACATCGTTCAGTCAGATTAAAGAATGGTTTCAATATGTTAGCAATTCAATTGATGTTCATTCCATATTATAATGGAATCTAATATTTCAAGGATTTTGAAATTCAGCAGATGGCTATGGCTTAAAACCTAACATAACTGTAAGCAAAGGTAATTTTTATTTAAATTTTTCCTCTCAGCTTGAAAACTTTGATTTTCTACTAAAAGAAATTACGATCATTTCAAATGTTAGCATCTCGCTTTTAGGCAACTAGGATATACTATGAATTTTCTTGAACCTTGATATAAGGATATTTTGAAATAATATAAACCCTACACTATCAAACCAGCAATGCAACTATTAATAAGAAATAAATAAGGAATTTGGTATCCTTTAGAGGTTACTTCTTACTAAGTAATCGCATTGTTACTAGAATAAACGTGTTTAAATTTCTACCATTTTATATTACATCACCTCAGGCTTGGGCTAGTGCAAAATGTTTTGGAAGCGTAATTCAGCATTATACTCGTATCTGTCACAACGACACAAAAGTGTGCGCTTTGTCTCGTAAAGACAGTGGAGATATAGCTCTCTCAGAATACAGAGCCCATTCAGGGAGAATGCCGGTGATTTGCTGTAAAGAATTTTATTCTTCTCCCCGAACTAACAGAGCCTACAGAGCGTCGCGACGCTGCTTGTCTTCATTGCCGTCGTTATCAAACAAAAGTCTCAAGGAAGCGTTTCTAAATTTTCCTCGGAAGTTATGAATGCGGAAAGACTCGAAGGGTAACAGATATTACAAGGGGTTGTGGATACCGGCAGTAAGAGTTCAATTATAACAATCAATATTTTAAATTCCCTGTTATGATTTCGGTCCATTTATAGAGTCATATTTACAAGAGTTCTAAGAAAGTAAATACGAATGTGCTTAAATACAATTCACTAAAGCATTAGATTATTAAATATTTTATAGCTAGCATGACGGTGAAATTTGCATGTTTGTTTATGAATTGTATATTCATGATTTGTGTTCTGCTCTGTCTTCAGTTATAATATCTTCTATATTGTATGGGTCAGTTGCATGATGTGACACACTCCTGCCCCGGTGTTTCAATAGTCATCAGACAGTAATTGGATAGCTTATCGTTTATCGCTCATCTGAGATAAAATACGGCTCAGGTTTGAAATTGTCCTGTTTCTTTTCCATTTAACTGTTTAATAATTAGTAAAACAACATTGCATTATGAACACAGTTGTTTACATATAGCTTAGACACATACAGTATTCAGTTAAAATACTGTGTCATCTAACTTAGAAAATTATAACCAGTTGTTACTAGAAACAAACAATGTTAGTTCGTTGTTACGAATGTTAAACTAGTTAGTCCGCACAATCAGACTAAATAACATTACGAAGTTGTATAAATTAACTTTACACAGCTTTATTTACAGCTTTGCCACAAATAGTTACATGTCGTATAGTTAGTTGTGATTAGTGGGTCTTTTACTCGTTTTATGAGTCATTATTTTTTGGCTACGTTGAACAATATAAATTATTCTTCACGGCCAATGTGTAACAATGAAACTGGAAATACTTGTCTATGAGAAAATGCTTAAAGTCTACATTTTGTAAATTATTGTTAATATTATCAACCAGCAGTCAGTTGCAAACTCAGTTCAATATGAAGAAACGTTATACAAAATATTGGTACACTATAGACTTTACTGTAGATTATTGTGATTTGTGCAGTAAAAAAGGTATTCAAATATAATCGAACTACCAGTGACCCGCGGTTCCACACGTGCTATGCTTTGCACGTGTATGAGCACTGCTGGTTCGATTGAATTATATTTCCGACGCCAAAGTTGAGCTTGTTACCGTGATCAATAAACTACTTCAAAATCGAATAAGTAAATAAATATCTCCATTGTTATTTATTTCGCTCTTATATTTTTTCCGATTGTTGATTTTGCCTTGTTTTCCGATCAAGAAAATATATATGATATATCAGAGAAGTCTACTTCTTCTGTCAAAAGTCAAATAATATGGGTTCTATAAAAGTCTACAAATTTATAGTAATAGTTAGATAGTAAATTTGTGTTTTATACTTAATACTAAATATTGCTAATATTACAGTTAAAAGTACGTAAAAACATTTTTAATGTTTTTGTTTCCATATAAACTGAAAAATAACTATCATACTATAAAAATTTAGAATTATAATTAGTACATTAATCCAAAAGAAAAGTCCATCGAAGTTTCATCTAACATAGTTCTTGCTGTCAATTCAAAAGTGAGTCAAATTCTGTTCGTGGTTTAGGTTAGAACATGTTATAAGTATTTCTATACAGCAATGTAACTAATTAATTAGTTTAATTTTGATTTTTCTATGTTATTAATTACTAGCTGTTACCCCCGGCTTCGCACGCAATTTCATGGGTTTCGCATCTGTATGAGCACTTCTGGTTTAAGTGATTTATAATTCGTACGCCAATTTTGAGTTTACTGTCTTGTCACGAATAAGAAATTATGTTTAAAGTACATATTTATAGTCATTTTAATTTACTCTGTTCTTAGTATATTTTTTTCGATATTTCATGTTGCCTTATTTCTGATAAGGAAGTGGATATACATATACAACTCTGAGAAGCCTACTTCTGTCAAAAGAGGTTTTGTAACAGTTAAATTTATAGCAAAATTCAGATAGTGACTTTGTCTTTTATATCTAATAAATAATATTTGCTAAAATATTAATAGTTAAAAGTAAATTAAAAATGATTACGTGTTTGTTTCTTATAAATTAAAAAAATACCTTTAATATTTTAGAACTTTAAAGATATAATTGGTGCGTTGGTTCAGAAGCACGTCTAACGATCCCCAATTTGGAATAATTTCTGCCGACTTTGGAGTTTTCGGAGTCCAATGTTATGTTTTAGTAAATTTTATACGGATTGGTAGTTACCTAATCGGTGAAATTTAAAAACGGCATAAAAACTAATTATATTTTCTTAGAAAATTTACACTCTATAAAATTAAAATAGTGGTTACATTAAATTTCTCATATACTTGAGCTGTCACAAAGCAATGTTTACACAGAACAATTAATTGTATTAAACAGGATATTTTATTTAATATCTCGTAACTTAAAAAACCAAGATGGTATTTATTGCTACTTTAATCATCTGTGGGTCGTCCAGAGGGATCATCATCCGGCTGGTCCAGAGGGATTAAAGCAATAAGAATAGGCCTATATTCATACCAGTGACCATAAGAATATCCATGTAAACTTTTAGTACTGAAACTGTTGTTGAAAGCAAAACAAACAAACAAAGGTACTTTCGCATTTATAATATTACTAGGATTGGAGTTAGTTTTAAACATACAGTGTTTAGTACCAGTAACTACATCCCATGCGAGAGAAGTGAATTAAATTATAGGGGCACATACATTTAGTGCAGTAAAAAGGAATACTCAAGTTATGAAAATGTTTACATTTCCTTTGTTTTTCAATCTTATTTGTTCATCCTTTCCTTGCATTTTTAAGTTTATGGAAGATCAAAGTAATTAATGTTTGCTGTTATAAATTTTTATAGTTTAGAAGTATTCACATTTCTTATTTTCTTAACTAGTTATATAACCAGAAACACTATTCCTCACTCAATATCTCGCGTTTTGTGTGAAAATATGTAGCCTAGAAATTATTCATTCTCTTGCTAATAACAATTAAAAAATCGATTATTTAGTAACACAAATCTTTTGTTTTATTTAACAACTTAATTGATAGCAAATGTATTTTACGTTTGAAAAACATTATAATTAAACTTATATACCACAAGCGCTACAACAGACACAACAAGCAATCACAAGTAAACACTATTGTATTTACATAATTAATAACTATAGTAAATTTGTTACTTAGCATCGAAATTTTCACATGCAACGTTTGTTTTATTTAAATAAAGAGATTTATGATCGGGAATTAATTGAAAACAAACATAGTGGCGATGAAATGCTGGGTGATGCTATTACTAATATGATAAAGTGCATTGTAATCAAGTAACTGCAACATCATCACTATGTATTCCTGCTGTATAAACGTCATTTAATACAGCTTGTTACATGGTATTAAATATTGTTACTGATATCAACTAGAAAAACTGGTGCCCAATTTTTAAATACGTCAAATATATAGTAATATAATAATAACACAACCATCCTATAATATCTACACAATGTCGTTCATAATCAGTCTAAATTACTTATAAACCATACAAAACGTTCCTTTATCCTAAGGAATTTTTAACTATACATAGTTTTACTTTTTTTAAACAAATTCACTATTACAGCGTATTTCAGTTAGAATAAATGAACTCATATCTTTTATAGTGGTTACAATCGTATTTTAACCCTTATGAGTGGTTTATCTCCATTAAATATCTCTACTTTTTCAATTGGGAACATGTGGGATATGTTCGCAACTGAAAAAGGCGAGATATTTAAATTTGATTCTGCGCACTCTTTTATTTTTTTATATGCCAAATTATAAATGTACCATTTTGTAAGATATCACGAGGAATATTACATCCGGTGACTTTAAATTTTGCAAGAAAGTTCGTTTTACATATACGTGTTTTCTATCATGGTTTTAACCATGGAATTTAGATGAACGTACGTTTTGTATAAATTTATTTTTCATATGTGTTTCTGATTGTCTGCAGTATATATCAATAATTAAATGAGTTATAGATTACAAATTTTGGATTTAAACTTTGCGTGCATGTTACTCGACACGCGGTGTGACGTAATCTTAATAATAAAGTTAGTTTATTTAATTTAAGACGTAAGTGTTATGATGTAATGTTAAGATAACTGTTCAGATGAAAATAAATTACAAACTAACTTTGAATAACCAATAAAATCAGGGATTTCTGTCTCCCGTTACATCACGTGTATTGCTTCAGTTCAGTATCGCCTTAAGCAGC
The DNA here is from genome assembly GCF_021130785.1 of Homalodisca vitripennis. Lineage (NCBI taxonomy): Eukaryota > Metazoa > Arthropoda > Insecta > Hemiptera > Cicadellidae > Homalodisca > Homalodisca vitripennis. The sequence goes on along the minus strand of NC_060208.1, from coordinate 191,898,716 downwards.
TTAACGTAAATGAATGAAGCAAGAACCTACAGAAGACGTACAGATTATACTGAAAAGGAGAATCGGTGACAATCCGATCAGCTCTACTACTGCTTATTTACTACTGACTGACATTGAAAATTTCTGTAATAACCGTATTTGATAAAAATCTAATTAAAAATTCTGTTAGCAAACCCACTATTTGTACACAATTTAAAAATTTGTTGTATCTAGAAATTATATAGCAGAAAATGTATTAGCATTATTGTGTACAATACTTATCAAAATTGTGAAGGAGAAAAGGTTTCCCTTTATTTAAAAAGTTTTTATGTCTGTCTTAAATCTAAGTTAAATTTTTAATAAATTTCAAACAAAATTTGGAAAAACATAAGAACTTAAAAATGTGGATAGGAAATAGCTCAGAATCAGATGACAATGTAGCAATGTGCAAAACGAAATATACCGTACGTACATTTATATTTTAAATTTTAATATAAATAAATATTTGATATTTTTATATTATACTTATGGCTAAGCTTTATGGCAACCGGAATAACACAATTACCTTAGTTACAAACTCACGGAATGAAATTACATTGTTGGCTTCCCAAACATTTTAAACATTTCAACCAACAAGCAAACGTCGTTCTTGTTGTAAAAATTAACGACACATGTTTTAACTGTGGATTGTTCACTAAATATCTATTAAAAAACGGATGATTGCTAAACGAATACCATCTCAGTGGTTTGAGACCTCTCTGTCTACTCGCTAGAATATACAACAGAATTACACATTAAGTTTTAGCTTTTGATTTATATAAAAGTAGCAGAACTAGAGAATTTGATATTTTAGAAATCACTCAGAATTAAATAACGTTGTATTAATTTGGAATACACATATTTATATCCCATAGTTTACAACTAATAATATTACAAGTTATTAATTATATACAGTAGTCAGTTATGTTTCAAGCAATTACACAAAGATGGTTAGACATAGATAAGCCGTACGGATGTAAAAACCTGAATTTAAACCTCATTTTAATTTTTGAACGTTATTACGTTTTCAAAAATATTTGTATTTTAGGGTTGGACAAATGTGTATAATACTTTCACGTTACATTCCGTTTTATCAGAAATGTGATTCAGATTCAGAATGTATGGTTTCACCATTCCTCCATGTTTAAATTATGTGGCAAATAGTGACTCTCAGTAAACTTCAATTTCGTTATGATTATTTCGGCACTCTGAAAATCTCTTTGAAAAAAACCTTTTTATTAGAGATATAAGACAAAGTAACACATGTTATGTGCTTACATTTAAAAATGTATATGTTCAGCCCAAACGTTTAATTTTTAAATTCTCTGCAGATAAAATCTGACTTAACAGTTTGTAATGATCTCCCTGTATACGATTTAGTGAGGTTGGACTATGTTTCTTTGCCATAGCTTTAATAGTTTTCCCAATATAGGTTAGGCACGCCTTAGGTGGATATTCCTGGTTAATAACTTTTACACGATAACGACTGAGATCAAATTATATTTGTATGCCGTACTGATTGGAGTGTTAGTCTTTCGCTGACAGTATTAAAGCGAAAGAATCTTTAGACGTGGACGATACGTTAGAAGTTACAGTGTACTCTTTTAAACATACTAATCTATTTCACTAACTCCAATGATTTCGCCCGAAATAATGCAGGCACAATCTAAATTATTTTTATAAAAAACTACAATGTTGTGTGTGTGTATTTATAACCTTAAATTTATAAGGTCGCGTGTTTTGGACACGATGCCCTAGCATTGAATAATTTTACTGAACGTTTTGAAGACAGAATCGCTGTAAATAAATGAGCAAAAAGATTTTTAACGTAGTATGGTATCAATACGACGCCGTTACATTCAACAATTGTACTAAACGTGTTTCAATTGAGAATCGTTTTGTATAAATGAGCAAAACGATAGTTCGTACCTTGTAACAGATGATTTAATCTATCACGTCTTATTGAGTCGATACGGCGCCGTTAGATTTAATAATATTAGTGAACGTGTTTTAAGAGAGAATCGCTGTGGATAAATGAGCAAAACGATATTTCGTAGCTTGTAACAGATGATTTAATCTATCACGTCTTATGGATTTGATACGGCGCCGTTACATTCAACAATTGTACTGAACGTGTTTCAATTGAGAGTCGCTTTGTATAAACGTAGCTTGTAACAGCTGATTAAATCTATCACGTCTTATGGATTTGATACGGCGCCGTTACATTCAACAATTGTACTGAACGTGATTTAATTGAGAATCGCTTTGGATAAATGAAAAAACGATAGATCGTAGCTTGTAACAGAATATTTAATCTATCCCGTAGGATGGTGTTGATACGGCGCCGTTATATTAAATAATTGTACAGAACGTGTTTCAAGAGAGAATTGCTGTGAATAAATTAGTGAAGCGATTGTCGTAGCTTGTAACAGATGATTTCATTTATCAAGTAGTATAGTGTCGATACGGCGCCGTAAACATTCAATAATTTTACTGAACGTGATTCAATTGAGAATCGCTTTGGATAAATGAAAAAACGATTGATCGTAGCTTGTAACAGAATATTTAATCTATCCCGTAGGATGGTGTTGATACGGCGCCGTTATATTAAATAATTTTACAGAACGTGTTTCAAAAGAGAATTGCTGTGAATAAATTAGCGAAGCGATTGTCGTAGCTTGTAACAGAAGATTTCATCTATCACGTAGTATAGTATCGATACGGCGCCGCAAACAGTCAATAATTTTACTGAACGTGATTTAATTGAGAATCGCTTTGGATAAAAGAAAAAAACGATAGATCGTAGCTTGTAACAGAATATTTAATCTATCACGTAGGATGGTGTTGATACGGCGCCGTTATATTAAATAATTGTACAGAACGTGTTTCAAAAGAGAATTGCTGTGAATAAATTAGCGAAGCGATTGTCGTAGCTTGTAACAGAAGATTTCATTTATCACGTAGTATAGTATCGATACGGCGCCGTAAACAGTCAATAATTTTACTGAACGTGATTTAATTGAGAATCGCTTTGGATAAATGAAAAAACGATAGATCGTAGCTTGTAACAGAATATTTAATCTATCCCGTAGGATGGTGTTGATACGGCGCCGTTATATTAAATAATTGTACAGAACGTGTTTCAAGAGAGAATTGCTGTGAATAAATTAGTGAAGCGATTGTCGTAGCTTGTAACAGATGATTCCATTTATCACATAGTATAGTGTCGATACGGCGCCGTAAACATTCAATAATTTTACTGAACGTGATTCAATTGAGAATCGCTTTGGGTAAATGAAAAAACGATAGATCGTAGCTTGTAACAGAATATTTAATCTATCACGTAGGATGGTGTTGAAACAGCGCCGTTATATTAAATAATTGTTCAGAACGTGTTTTAAAAGAGAATTGCTGTGAATAAATTAGCGAAGCGATTGTCGTAGCTTGTAACAGAAGATTTCATTTATCAAGTAGTATAGTGTCGATACGGCGCCGTAAACATTCAATAATTTTACTGAACGTGATTTAATTGAGAATCGCTTGGGATAAATGAAAAAACGATAGATCGTAGCTTGTAACAGAATATTTAATCTATCACGTAGGATGGTGTTGATACGGCGCCGTTATATTAAATAATTTTACAGAACGTGTTTCAAAAGAGAATTGCTGTGAATAAATTAGCGAAGCGATTGTCGTAGCTTGTAACAGAAGATTTCATTTATCACGTAGTATAGTATCGATACGGCGCCGTAAACATTCAATAATTTTACTGAACGTGATTTAATTGAGAATCGCTTTGGATAAATGAAAAAACGATAGATCGTAGCTTGTAACAGAATATTTAATCTCTCCCGTAGGATGGTGTTGATACGGCGCGCCGTTATATTAAATAATTGTACAGAACGTGTTTCAAGAGAGAATTGCTGTGAATAAATTAGTGAAGCGATTGTCGTAGCTTGTAACAGATGATTTCATTTATCAAGTAGTATAGTGTCGATACGGCGCCGTAAACATTCAATAATTTTACTGAACGTGATTCAATTGAGAATCGCTTTGGATAAATGAAAAAACGATTGATCGTAGCTTGTAACAGAATATTTAATCTATCCCGTAGGATGGTGTTGATACGGCGCCGTTATATTAAATAATTTTACAGAACGTGTTTCAAAAGAGAATTGCAGTGAATAAATTAGCGAAGCGATTGTCGTAGCTTGTAACAGAAGATTTCATCTATCACGTAGTATAGTATCGATACGGCGCCGTAAACAGTTCAATAATTTTACTGAACGTGATTTAATTGAGAATCGCTTTGGATAAATGAAAAAAAACGATAGATCGTAGCTTGTAACAGAATATTTAATCTATCCCGTAGGATGGTGTTGATACGGCGCCGTTATATTAAATAATTGTACAGAACGTGTTTCAAGAGAGAATTGCTGTGAATAAATTAGTGAAGCGATTGTCGTAGCTTGTAACAGATGATTTCATTTATCACGTAGTATAGTGTCGATACGGCGCCGTAAACATTCAATAATTTTACTGAACGTGATTCAATTGAGAATCGCTTTGGGTAAATGAAAAAACGATAGATCGTAGCTTGTAACAGAATATTTAATCTATCACGTAGGATGGTGTTGAAACAGCGCCGTTATATTAAATAATTGTTCAGAACGTGTTTTAAAAGAGAATTGCTGTGAATAAATTAGCGAAGCGATTGTCGTAGCTTGTAACAGAAGATTTCATTTATCACGTAGTATAGTATCGATACGGCGCCGTAAACAGTCAATAATTTTACTGAACGTGATTTAATTGAGAATCGCTTGGGATAAATGAAAAAAACGATAGATCGTAGCTTGTAACAGAATATTTAATCTATCACGTAGGATGGTGTTGATACGGCGCCGTTATATTAAATAATTTTACAGAACGTGTTTCAAAAGAGAATTGCTGTGAATAAATTAGCGAAGCGATTGTCGTAGCTTGTAACAGATGATTCCATTTATCACATAGTATAGTGTCGATACGGCGCCGTAAACAGTCATTAATTTTACTGAACGTGATTTAATTGAGCATCGCTTTGGATAAATGAAAAAACGATAGATCGTAGCTTGTAACAGAATATTTAATCTCTATCCCGTAGGATGGTGTTGATACGGCGCCGTTATATTAAATAATTCTACAGAACGTGTTTCAAGAGAGAATTGCTGTAAATAAATTAGTGAAGCGATTGTCGTAGCTTGTAACAGATGATTCCATTTATCACATAGTATAGTGTCGATACGGCGCCGTTATATTAAATAATTGTACAGAACGTGTTTCAAGAGAGAATTGCTTTGAATAAATTAGTGAAGCGATTGTCGTAGCTTGTAACAGATGATTCCATTTATCACATAGTATAGTGTCGATACGGCGCCGTTATATTAAATAATTGTACAGAACGTGTTTCAAGAGAGAATTGCTTTGAATAAATTAGTGAAGCGATTGTCGTAGCTTGTAACAGATGATTCCATTTATCACATAGTATAGTGTCGATACGGCGCCGTTATATTAAATAATTGTACAGAACGTGTTTCAAGAGAGAATTGCTGTAAATAAATTAGTGAAGCGATGGTCGTAGCTCGATGATTCCATTTATCACATAGTATAGTGTCGATACGGCGCCGTTATATTAAATAATTGTACAGAACGTGTTTCAAGAGAGAATTGCTTTGAATAAATTAGTGAAGCGATTGTCGTAGCTTGTAACAGATGATTCCATTTATCACATAGTATAGTGTCGATACGGCGCCATAAACATTCAATAATTTTACTGAACGTGTTTCAAGAGAGAATTCCTGTGGATAAAAGAGCAAGTAGAGCAAGTCTTGTTACAGAAGATTTAAATTACCACGTTGTGTCGTGAAGATCCTGAGGTGTTGTCAATCGTTGTCTTTATTGATACGTCACATTTCTCCAATATTTTTACCGTAATTGTCTGTTTTAAGTACTATGCTATCTTTTTAGTATTGTTGCTACTTTTGTCACTTTTTTTATAAAACAAGACTTCATTGAAAATCACATTCAGTTTTCCTTGGTATTAACTGGTTCCCTAGTTTATATTGATAAACAGTTATTTAAAACTGACTAACTGAGTTTAAATTGGCGTAATTCCTATCAAAATTTAGGATCTCTAGTAGATTTAGAAACTCTAAAATATTAAAAGAAAATATAAGTTAATCCGCCTATTTAATAATAAAAATAAGATGAGACAGAATCTGTTTAAATAAAATGTTACAAACCTTTTTTACAGTGTAAAATTTGCATCAAGTTTCTTTCCTCTTTTTTTATCCATTAAGAAAAAACCCCACAGTTTGTAAAAACAACATAATTGTTAATTGGTGGAAAGAATTATACGCTAACTTTTAACATACGAAATTGATTTATATTTACAAAAAAGTGGACCAACAAATTGATTCGTTAAAAATCTCATATACAATATAACTGTCTGCGTGATATCCATCACAACTTTAAATTAGAAAGTCATACCTGAGAAAATAAGTCATAGCAAAATAGTGGGTGATTTCTATTGTAGACGATTCATGAACAATCTAAACGTAGGGCACAGATAAGGTAATGTATTATACTATTATTATACTTATCTATATTATTATATAATGTATAATACATTTATTATTAAGAATTAACTACTAATATTATGGAAATAAGTTGAGCAATCCGTTCAATAACGGAAGTAATAATAATGTTGAATGATTTAGCCTATATACTTTGTCCTACGTTTTATTGAAATGGGGAAAATTAGAGTGTAAAATGCAGTACCTACGTACGTATTATGCTCACACAATAAAGAATAGTATCGCACCAAGTTTAATATTTTTTGTATTAATAGGATTAAAGATTTTTATAAAAATACGGGTCCAATAAAAGTTTTCTCAAATAAATAATGAGGTTTATGTAGAATATTTTACTATCGATTCTTGCGCCATTAGACCAGAAGGGTTACAAGAATGGTAGTGTAATGAAGTATTATTTTTCTTAACCTTATTTATATAATATGTATCAAGAACGCGGCAAAGTGTTTGAGCGCAATATGTTGAACTTCTATACTGATATTCCTTTGTAGAAATAACATGTTATATAAGAAATAAATATTTTTAATATCAATGTTTTGGACACGATGCCCTAGCATTGAATAATTTTACTGAACGTTTTGAAGACAGAATCGCTGTGGATAAATGAGCAAAAAGATTTTTAACGTAGTATGGTATCAATACGATGCCGTTACATTCAACAATTGTACTAAACGTGTTTCAATTGAGAATCGTTTTGTATAAATGAGCAAAACGATAGTTCGTACCTTGTAACAGATGATTTAATCTATCACGTCTTATTGAGTCGATACGGCGCCGTTAGATTTAATAATATTAGTGAACGTGTTTTAAGAGAGAATCGCTGTGGATAAATGAGCAAAACGATATTTCGTAGCTTGTAACAGATGATTTAATCTATCACGTCTTATGGATTTGATACGGCGCCGTTACATTCAACAATTGTACTGAACGTGTTTCAATTGAGAGTCGCTTTGTATAAACGTAGCTTGTAACAGCTGATTAAATCTATCACGTCTTATGGATTTGATACGGCGCCGTTACATTCAACAATTGTACTGAACGTGTTTCAATTGAGACTCGCTTTGGATAAACGTAGCTTGTAACAGATGATTAAATCTATCACGTCTTATGGATTTGACACGGCGCCGTTATATTAAATGATTTTACTGAACGTGTTTCAAGAGAGAATTGCTGTGAATAAATTAGAGAAGCGATTGTCGTAGCTTGTAACAGAAGATTTCATTTATCACGTAGTATAGTATCGATACGGCGCCGTAAACAGTCAATAATTTTTCTGAACGTGATTTAATTGAGAATCGCTTTGGATAAATAAAAAAAAAGGATAGATCGTAGCTTGTAACAGAATATTTAATCTATCCCGTAGGATGGTGTTGATACGGCGCCGTTATATTAAATAATTGTATAGAACGTGTTTCAAGAGAGAATTGCTGTGAATAAATTAGCGAAGCGATTGTCGTAGCTTGTAACAGATGATTCCATTTATCACATAGTATAGTGTCGATACGGCGCCGTAAACATTCAATAGTTTTACTGAACGTGATTCAATTGAGAATCGCTTTGGATAAATGAAAAAACGATAGATCGTAGCTTGTACCAGAATATTTAATCTATCACGTAGGATGGTGTTGAAACGGCGCCGTTATATTAAATAATTGTACAGAACGTGTTTCAGAAGAGAATTGCTGTGAATAAATTAGCGAAGCGATTGTCGTAGCTTGTAACAGAAGATTTCATTTATCACGTAGTATAGTATCGATACGGCGCCGTAAACAGTCAATAATTTTACTGAACGTGATTTAATTGAGAATCGCTTTGGATAAATGAAAAAACGATAGATCGTAGCTTGTAACAGAATATTTAATCTATCCCGTAGGATGGTGTTGATACGGCGCCGTTATATTAAATAATTGTACAGAACGTGTTTCAAGAGAGAATTGCTGTGAATAAATTAGTGAAGCGATTGTCGTAGCTTGTAACAGATGATTCCATTTATCACATAGTATAGTGTCGATACGGCGCCGTTATATTAAATAATTGTACAGAACGTGTTTCAAGAGAGAATTGCTTTGAATAAATTAGTGAAGCGATTGTCGTAGCTTGTAACAGATGATTCCATTTATCACATAGTATAGTGTCGATACGGCGCCATAAACATTCAATAATTTTACTGAACGTGTTTCAAGAGAGAATTCCTGTGGATAAAAGAGCAAGTAGAGCAATTCTTGTTACAGAAGATTTAATTTACCACGTTGTGTCGTGAAGATCTTGAGGTGTTGTCAATCGTTGTCTTTATTGATACGTCACATTTCTCCAATATTTTTACCGTAATTGTCTGTTTTAAGTACTATGCTATCTTTTTAGTATTGTTGCTATTTTGTCACTTTTTTATAAAACAAGACTTCATTGAAAATAACATTCAGTTTTCCTTGGTATTAACTGGTTCCCTAGTTTATATTGATAAACAGTTATTTAAAACTGACTAACTGAGTTTAAATTGGCGTAATTCCTATCAAAATTTAGGATCTCTAGTAGATTTAGAAACTCTAAAATATTAAAAGAAAATATAAGTTAATCCGCCTATTTAATAATAAAAATAAGATTAGACAGAATCTGTTTAATTAAAATGTTACAAACCTTTTTTACAGTGTAAAATTTGCATCAAGTTTCTTTCCTCTTTTTTTATCCATTAAGAAAAAACCCCACAGTTTGTAAAAACAACATAATTGTTAATTGGTGGAAAGAATTATACGCTAACTTTTAACATACGAAATTGATTCATATTTACAATAACAGTTTAAAGTGGACCAACAAATTGATTCGTTAAAAATCTCATATACAATATAACTGTCTGCGTGATATCCTTCACAACTTTAAATTAGAAAGTCATACCTGAGAAAATAAGTCATAGCAAAATAGTGGGTGATTTCTATTGTAGACGATTCATGAACAATCTAAACGTAGGGCACAGATAAGGTAATGTATTATACTATTATTATACTTATCTATATTATTATATAATGTATAATACATTTATTATTAAGAATTAACTACTAATATTATGGAAATAAGTTGAGCGATCCGTTCAATAACGGAAGTAATAATAATGTTGAATGATTTAGCCTATATACTTTGTCCTACGTTTTATTGAAATGGGGAAAATTAGAGTGTAAAATGCAGTACCTACGTACGTATTATGCTCACACAATAAAGAATAGTATCGCACCAAGTTTAATATTTTTTGTATTAATAGGATTAAAGATTTTTATAAAAATACGGGTCCAATAAAAGTTTTCTCAAATAAATAATGAGGTTTATGTAGAATATTTTACTATCGATTCTTGCGCAATTAGACCAGAAGGTTTACAAGAATGGTAGTGTAATGAAGTATTATTTTTCTTAACCTTATTTATATAATATATATCAAGAACGCGGCAAAGTGTTTGAGCGCAATATGTTGAACTTCTATACTGATATTCCTTTGTAGAAATAACATGTTATATAAGAAATAAATATTTTTAATATCAATGTTTTGGACACGATGCCCTAGCATTGAATAATTTTACTGAACGTTTTGAAGACAGAATCGCTGTGGATAAATGAGCAAAAAGATTTTTAACGTAGTATGGTATCAATACGATGCCGTTACATTCAACAATTGTACTAAACGTGTTTCAATTGAGAATCGTTTTGTATAAATGAGCAAAACGATAGTTCGTACCTTTTAACAGATGATTTAATCTATCACGTCTTATTGAGTCGATACGGCGCCGTTAGATTTAATAATATTAGTGAACGTGTTTTAAGAGAGAATCGCTGTGGATAAATGAGCAAAACGATATTTCGTAGCTTGTAACAGATGATTTAATCTATCACGTCTTATGGATTTGATACGGCGCCGTTACATTCAACAATTGTACTGAACGTGTTTCAATTGAGAGTCGCTTTGTATAAACGTAGCTTGTAACAGCTGATTAAATCTATCACGTCTTATGGATTTGATACGGCGCCGTTACATTCAACAATTGTACTGAACGTGTTTCAATTGAGACTCGCTTTGGATAAACGTAGCTTGTAACAGATGATTAAATCTATCACGTCTTATGGATTTGACACGGCGCCGTTATATTAAATGATTTTACTGAACGTGTTTCAAGAGAGAATTGCTGTGAATAAATTAGCGAAGCGATTGTTGTAGCTTGTAACAGAAGATTTCATTTATCAAGTAGTATAGTGTCGATACGGCGCCGTAAACATTCAATAATTTTACTGAACGTGATTCAATTGAGAATCGCTTTGGATAAATGAAAAAACGATTGATCGTAGCTTGTAACAGAATATTTAATCTATCCCGTAGGATGGTGTTGATACGGCGCCGTTATATTAAATAATTTTACAGAACGTGTTTCAAAAGAGAATTGCTGTGAATAAATTAGCGAAGCGATTGTCGTAGCTTGTAACAGAAGATTTCATCTATCACGTAGTATAGTATCGATACGGCGCCGTAAACAGTCAATAATTTTACTGAACGTGATTTAATTGAGAATCGCTGTGGATAAATGAAAAAAACGATAGATCGTAGCTTGTAACAGAATATTTAATCTATCACGTAGGATGGTGTTGATACGGCGCCGTTATATTAAATAATTGTACAGAACGTGTTTCAAAAGAGAATTGCTGTGAATAAATTAGCGAAGCGATTGTCGTAGCTTGTAACAGAAGATTTCATTTATCACGTAGTATAGTATCGATACGGCGCCGTAAACAGTCAATAATTTTACTGAACGTGATTTAATTGAGAATCGCTTTGGATAAATGAAAAAACGATAGATCGTAGCTTGTAACAGAATATTTAATCTATCACGTAGGATGGTGTTGATACGGCGCCGTTATATTAAATAATTTTACAGAACGTGTTTCAAAAGAGAATTGCTGTGAATAAATTAGCGAAGCGATTGTCGTAGCTTGTAACAGAAGATTTCATTTATCACGTAGTATAGTATCGATACGGCGCCGTAAACAGTCAATAATTTTTCTGAACGTGATGTAATTGAGAATCGCTTTGGATAAATAAAAAAAAGGATAGATCGTAGCTTGTAACAGAATATTTAATCTATCCCGTAGGATGGTGTTGATACGGCGCCGTTATATTAAATAATTGTATAGAACGTGTTTCAAAAGAGAATTGCTGTGAATAAATTAGCGAAGCGATTGTCGTAGCTTGTAACAGAAGATTTCATCTATCACGTAGTATAGTATCGATACGGCGCCGTAAACAGTCAATAATTTTACTGAACGTGATTTAATTGAGAATCGCTTTGGATAAATGAAAAAACGATAGATCGTAGCTTGTAACAGAATATTTAATCTATCACGTAGGATGGTGTTGATACGGCGCCGTTATATTAAATAATTTTACAGAACGTGTTTCAAAAGAGAATTGCTGTGAATAAATTAGCGAAGCGATTGTCGTAGCTTGTAACAGAAGATTTCATTTATCACGTAGTATAGTATCGATACGGCGCCGTAAACAGTCAATAATTTTTCTGAACGTGATGTAATTGAGAATCGCTTTGGATAAATAAAAAAAAGGATAGATCGTAGCTTGTAACAGAATATTTAATCTATCCCGTAGGATGGTGTTGATACGGCGCCGTTATATTAAATAATTGTATAGAACGTGTTTCAAGAGAGAATTGCTGTGAATAAATTAGTGAAGCGATTGTCGTAGCTTGTAACAGATGATTCCATTTATCACATAGTATAGTGTCGATACGGCGCCGTAAACATTCAATAGTTTTACTGAACGTGATTCAATTGAGAATCGCTTTGGATAAATGAAAAAACGATAGATCGTAGCTTGTACCAGAATATTTAATCTATCACGTAGGATGGTGTTGAAACGGCGCCGTTATATTAAATAATTGTACAGAACGTGTTTCAGAAGAGAATTGCTGTGAATAAATTAGCGAAGCGATTGTCGTAGCTTGTAACAGAAGATTTCATTTATCACGTAGTATAGTATCGATACGGCGCCGTAAACAGTCAATAATTTTACTGAACGTGATTTAATTGAGAATCGCTTTGGATAAATGAAAAAACGATAGATCGTAGCTTGTAACAGAATATTTAATCTATCCCGTAGGATGGTGTTGATACGGCGCCGTTATATTAAATAATTGTACAGAACGTGTTTCAAGAGAGAATTGCTGTGAATAAATTAGTGAAGCGATTGTCGTAGCTTGTAACAGATGATTCCATTTATCACATAGTATAGTGTCGATACGGCGCCGTTATATTAAATAATTGTACAGAACGTGTTTCAAGAGAGAATTGCTTTGAATAAATTAGTGAAGCGATTGTCGTAGCTTGTAACAGATGATTCCATTTATCACATAGTATAGTGTCGATACGGCGCCATAAACATTCAATAATTTTACTGAACGTGTTTCAAGAGAGAATTCCTGTGGATAAAAGAGCAAGTAGAGCAAGTCTTGTTACAGAAGATTTAATTTACCACGTTGTGTCGTGAAGATCTTGAGGTGTTGTCAATCGTTGTCTTTATTGATACGTCACATTTCTCCAATATTTTTACCGTAATTGTCTGTTTTAAGTACTATGCTATCTTTTTAGTATTGTTGCTATTTTGTCACTTTTTTTATAAAACAAGACTTCATTGAAAATCACATTCAGTTTTCCTTGGTATTAACTGGTTCCCTAGTTTATATTGATAAACAGTTATTTAAAACTGACTAACTGAGTTTAAATTGGCGTAATTCCTATCAAAATTTAGGATCTCTAGTAGATTTAGAAACTCTAAAATATTAAAAGAAAATATAAGTTAATCCGCCTATTTAATAATAAAAATAAGATGAGACAGAATCTGTTTAATTAAAATGTTACAAACCTTTTTTACAGTGTAAAATTTGCATCAAGTTTCTTTCCTCTTTTTTTATCCATTAAGAAAAAACCCCACAGTTTGTAAAAACAACATAATTGTTAATTGGTGGAAAGAATTATACGCTAACTTTTAACATACGAAATTGATTCATATTTACAATAACAGTTTAAAGTGGACCAACAAATTGATTCGTTAAAAATCTCATATACAATATAACTGTCTGCGTGATATCCTTCACAACTTTAAATTAGAAAGTCATACCTGAGAAAATAAGTCATAGCAAAATAGTGGGTGATTTCTATTGTAGACGATTCATGAACAATCTAAACGTAGGGCACAGATAAGGTAATGTATTATACTATTATTATTATACTTATCTATATTATTATATAATGTATAATACATTTATTATTAAGAATTAACTACTAATATTATGGAAATAAGTTGAGCGATCCGTTCAATAACGGAAGTAATAATAATGTTGAATGATTTAGCCTATATACTTTGTCCTACGTTTTATTGAAATGGGGAAAATTAGAGTGTAAAATGCAGTACCTACGTACGTATTATGCTCACACAATAAAGAATAGTATCGCACCAAGTTTAATATTTTTTGTATTAATAGGATTAAAGATTTTTATAAAAATACGGGTCCAATAAAAGTTTTCTCAAATAAATAATGAGGTTTATGTAGAATATTTTACTATAGATTCTTGCGCCATTAGACCAGAAGGGTTACAAGAATGGTAGTGTAATGAAGTATTATTTTTCTTAACCTTATTTATATAATATGTATCAAGAACGCGGCAAAGTGTTTGAGCGCAATATGTTGAACTTCTATACTGATATTCCTTTGTAGAAATAACATGTTATATAAGAAATAAATATTTTTAATATCAATGTTGCAGATGCATATTCTTGTTGTTTATCACTATCTAATACACTTGTATTCTTTATTATGAGGAGTACTGATAATGTCCGTTCTCTAAATTTTAAATGCTGTTTTCTTTATTAAAAACAAACTTTACTAGAAACTATAATTTATTTATACGAAATTATACAGATTAAATTGGTTGCGTAAAGGGAATATAAATAAATTGTCAGGGGAATTTTTACTCTTCACGCCAAAGCCCTATTAGATTAGTTAATATATTTGGACCACTCAACGTTTCCTACTGCGTTTGACAGCATTGTAGATTCAATCAATTTTGTCTGTATCCCCTAAATAGTCTACCAGTACTTAACATTGCAGTATGAAACTATTTATTAAGTATATGATTGATTTAGTGTATACATTTTTCTAATCAATTTTAAATAATAAAAATATACATTTTATATACATTATATATATATATATATATATATATATATATATATATATATATATATATATATATATATATGTATATATATATTATGTAATTTACAAATATACAATTTGCCAACCTAAAATTACTGTGATTAAACATTCAAATTTTGAAAATGCTAATTAACTGAGAAATAAATACACAAATAACATACATTAACAATATTTAACAATGATAAGAATATCAAGCGAAATATTTTTTAATAATATTTCAATAAATTTAGATTATAATTATATAAATCTCAAGAGATTGGTCAGTTTGGGAACGCCTCAAATTTGGGGAATAAGATTTAATAATTATAATATTTATAGCTTCAGTCAGAGTTACAAGATTTCATAAAACTGCAGAACCCTAATTCGACACTACAACTAACAATACATTTTGAAATTTCGGATACGTTTTATGCTATGTACAAGGAAAAAGATTCTAGAATTGCATCTTTTTTCCAGGTTTCAAACACTCACGGTACTCAATGGTATAAACAGTTTCAGGGTACCTAATTTCCACCACCATAAGTAAGAAGAAACACGTACTATTCCACTGCACGACAGAAACGCACTGCACAATAAATGTGCCGTATACCAAGCAAAGCCAGTAGAGACCTGTTGTTCAATATAATGATGTACAACGGCCTGTTATCTTTTCTAAATATCTGCCGTCAATAAAGAGATCTAAATAAGTCGTACATTGACGTCGTAAGCGTTTATCGTATGCTATCATATACGGTACATATTATTGTATCCCATAATTTAATAATATAACAGCGACTTGTATATCGTGGTCAATTATTTTGGTTCATGCACTTAAATAACAAACTATACTGAACGTATTTCCAATGATTTTTTTGATTCAATTCCTAAATTAAGAGTCATACTATAGTTAATTTACTAAAACCATATAAAGCAATGATAACCGATCGCTTACTTCAAAAAAAATGCAGTAGACAAAAATAAGCGTTTATTTATAGCGTGAAGTATATTAATATTTCAACAACTAAATCAAAATTATTTTCTTTTTAACGTAAATGGAGAAAATTAATTTAGTATTTAAACTCTGGCAGACTATTGTCTCATGCTCAATCCATGCACTTTTCAAATATATGGGTATAAATATGTTTTTTATATTTTATTGTTATAATATTTTTAATTTTCAGCTTTTTCCTAAATTAAAAGTATCCCGACAACCCAGGTAACATAATTGAATAACATATTACATATTTTATTAAGCAAACTCATCAATTAGGTGAGGGAGACAGCTTCCAAGTTAGTCGTGTCAATTCTGCCCTCCTATAGTTGAGGGTGCAATGACTCCCATTTTCTTCCATAAACATTATTAATTATACAAATTATTTAAATTAAAAGTTCTCTACTATTCGTACTCTACAAGATATTTAATTATAGAACAATGGACACGTAAAAGAGTGAACAGAAAGACACGGAAACATGGACCTGTAAGTTCATGTATAGATCAGTATGAGATTACAACGTTAAATTTTATCCCATGTCAAAGTCCAATGTGATTAACATCTTTTGTAGTTTTAAGTAACATCGAACAATTATTTTCACAAGTTTTAAAACTGTATCTTAGGCAGAGCTTTTGTATCAAAGACTCAATCATACAATGGGTTGAGTTACCCAATAAGCTATAAATAATTACCTATAACCTCTTTTTAGCAGTATACAGGTAACAATAATTAGTGTTTTAATAAAATGTACAACACTGAAACTGAGTTGTATCTTTTAGTATCACAACTGCGTAAAGCTATAGTAAAAGTATTTAGTATCTCAAAATTCCATATGTATAAGCACATATTGCGATTATATTGGTGGTAAAGTAGCAGAAACAAACAATAGTATATTTGATTTATTAGTTACCGGTCATTCTTGTAATCAGAGCAATAATAAGTTGGTGTAGAAGTTATCACATTTTATGTATCCTTTACAGATATAGATCATTAGTGAGCATCTATTGTCAGTATCGGTGTTTGCCAATCAACAATCAGTGCTACCGCTCAATCAAATCATGAGCAAACACGTCAGATGATCTGTTTAGGTCAAATCACATCCTTTAGATCTTTACACGCATAATTAGACCTTTAAATTGCTAAAAAAATTTAATTATCTTTCTAAGACCTTAAGAGACCCGTAACTGCAATCCGTGCACGTCCTCAGCAACACGAATTTATAAAAATGATCATAATAAATTTTTATCGAAGCGTTAGCGATCTCTACTTTTAAAACGAATTAGCAATCCTAAAACTTTCATTCCGTCTGCATAACTTTATGTTTGTGCCACGGTGTATTGAAAATGAACTAAACTATAGACTTGAAGTTTTGCATAAATTATTTATTAATTTAAATAGGCAACACTTTAAGGTGCATTGATAGTTTAGATCACTGTATATGATTAAGCTGAGCGTTATTGAATATTTTTACATTGGCCTAATGGGTAACCATGATGGCGGTGGAAAAATAATGAAATAAATAAGTTTGTTTGAGAACTGATTCTTATCAAATGAGATTTTAACATGTAACTTTTTCATAAAAAAACTAATAGAGAGGGAACTCAATGAAACAACCGAGGGGATAATTTAATTCTAGAACACTTATGCATTTCTTTGTTTGAAGTTGTTTTTTGACGATAGAAGGTTTGTGAAGGAAACAGGATTTTCCGGATATTTGCCATCGTTCATTGAAACAAAAATTCAGTAACACTACGTTTCGAAATCTGAAATCTGATCTCTTTTTCAGGTAAATAGCTAACCTAACAGATAATTACAAACTAGGCTAAAATATACAAATCATACTAGAGCGTTATGACACGCTTAAGTCAGGAATCACAACTACCATGCTGTGTGTCAACAACTTCACTAACTCTAAAAGATGCATTAAATAAAATAGTATTTATAATCTTTATTATAATATTTATACTCATGCATTGTAGTATAACTACCTGCCTTATGAACCGGTTCAAAGTCTCGAGCCCAGTTATCTCCCCGGCTCATGTATGTGTCTTTATATAGAATATGTAAGTGTTGTTCGTTGTGGCTGCAGAAGGCACTGACTGTACTGATTCAGAGCGCTCTGCACATCCTTTTCATAGTGGCAAGAAACTTCTAAAATTCTTGCACGTTAGAGGAAGTAATTATGGAAAATCTTTTTACCTTTTCAATTTTGTTAAGTTATTCCCCCCACTAACATGGTAGCGTAAGTTCTCACTTCCCCGTGGCATCATCTATATCCCCTCTCCTAGTAGTGCGTCTGTTGTCTGTATTGCGTCTTGCCCAGCACCCCGCCACTTTTGGCTTTTTTATCAATCAGGGATGAGTCTTTGCGTTGTTATACATCACTTACAATAATAATATATTTTGATACGTACAATGTTATATTTATATACATTTTACGTATTTAAAACAGCCACAAGATTTTATTTAAAGCGTGCACAGTTTTTTGTTGCCTGTTGTAATATCCAACAATCCTAACAAGTTGGAAACTTAAGGTCATCCTCCACAAGGTCCAGGAACAAAGTGTGAAATTCACCACAAATCAATCTTTTTCTGTTAATGTAATAAATCCAAAACCTCCTTTTACTTTTTTAACATTATCCTCTTCTTCTATGAAAAACGCACTCACTGCCGCAATTTCCTCCTCCACATCCATATTTCATCAAATCCTATCCCAAATTCACTTCTGTTTTGGCGGAGAAGGATGGAGGACTAAGACGGTACCGACCCAGTGGGTGCGTAGCTTTACTGTGGAATATTTCTGATACAACCTCAACAGCTTATGCGTGAAGAATTGTACAAAATTTAGTTCAAAGGTGGTTTGATTGATACGTTATGGTTTATTTTACCATAATAAGTTCGATTGCTGAGATAGCACAGAAATTAAAAGATTGCATAGTTAATAAAAAGTATTTCTATAATAATTATAGCTTGATCATTTCCATATTTAATATCAATTAGTTGAAATAAAAGAGCTAGAAGATTAACAAATAACATGAAACAAACAACGAGATAATGAAATGGGGAATATGAGTCGTACCAATAAGGATAAAGTGCGTTTTAATTAAGTAACTTAGGCATTATTACTGACACAATGACTCGAAGCCTTTCCAATAGAGTCGTCGTTTACCACTTTTTATTACAAATATGAAATTGTGCAACTGATAAATTATAACCAACTAGTGGAACTGTTACCAGGAATTTAACATTACAGTAATACTCGTATATAGATAAATATAGCAATATTATGACAGTTTATGTATCATAGAGAAAGCCGTATTCTGAGGACTTGCAACATACATTGCTACCCACACCGGGCTGTTTATCTTACATTCGGTATTTTGTACCATCTTTACTTTTTTGTGCTCGGGACTAGCATCCTGTGCAGTGAAAATGCCTGGGCCGGACTCCAAGCAGTTTTTGTGTGTTTTTGAACCCTTTTCTTTCCCTCCTTTATTGTGTTGATTAATTTTGTATGTACTAATACCTCTCCCACCTGACGAAGAGGATGGATTACAATCCTCGATACGTTGTTTTACACATTCTATAACCTATAACGATGGCAAATGACCTAAATCCTGTTATCCTTGAAATCCTTGGCTATCTTTTTTTAAATCAAGAAAATCTTCTGGCTGCATAAGTTTTACAGTAAATGGATGCTTTTCTCTGGCCTGCATCATGATTCTCACTAAATCTAAGGGTACCTCACACTTTGCCTTTTTTCCTTTTTTTCAATTGTGCAAAGTCGCGGTCGCAACTGAGGTACAAATGATCAAACACAAGACATTTTTTTGTACTTCATCAAGATATCTTGCTATGAGGTACAACCAAAGATAAATCAGCAATTTATTCTTGTTTTATTCTGGAGCGGTTATCGCTCCACACAATAATTTTTTCTTGCCACACATTACATTAGACTCAACAGCATTTAGCAAACAGGATGCAATTTCGTTAGCTCCCCTAACGTGCATGGCTTCGTGCCACATATAACAGTAACTCGTTATTGTCACCTGCATGCATTCCCAGGTTGTAGCAACATGATATTTGCTTGACGTAGTACATTTGAGTATGGGTTAATGTAAGAATTGAAATAATTTGCTGTAAGTCAATCGATAGCGTACACGTGTCACTAGTTGGAAATTGTGAGTTCATATGATCCTTTTTCATTTCTCTCGTTCCCTTTCAGCTTTGCGATGATGAAGTTCAAGATTCTTCTGTAGTGTGTTGTCACCCGGTTGACGTTTCATTTCCACATTCAGGAGGTAAGCTAGTTTGAAAGATTTTTACAAAGAGCTAATGCTGATATCGTGGCTAAGGTATTCCTTGAAGATTTAGCTCTGGTGTAATGGCTTTCTTCACGAGGAAAATTGTTTATATGGGCGATTACGCTTTGTTCATCGTCCTCTGTATATTTTATGTTTTTAACTTTATTTCCTCTTCTTTTAACATATGCAACATCACCAGCCTTTTTAGCTGTCACAAAAGGCAATATTCTGGGATTCCAGAAACCTCCTGGAAAACGCCCTTGCAAACATGAACAATGTTTCCTTCACCATTTGCTAATGTGTAAGACACAGAAGCTTGTTTTATGCTATAGTCCGCGACATTTGATTTCCGCCTTCTTTTGACAGGATGTACAATGATAAGTCCCATCAAATAAGTATTTTGCTTTTCGTTGTCGGCCCAAGAATAAAAATCATTGAATAACTTGAGTTTATGTTCCAAATTCAGGTTAGAGCAGTCATTTTCCTTGCACCTTAATTTAACCTGGAAACTAAAAATAATAATAGTGACTTGCAAAATAGAAGTAAGCCACCAAGCACGGTTTTAAACAACGTTTTATGTTGTGTAAACACGTTAAGGGGAAGTTTAGACATGAAAATTTTTTAGATCTGTAGTATAAAAACAAAAATAGTTTTGGCTCGTATCAAAGATAATTTTACCAGGTTAGGTCTGCACATATATCCGCATAATACACAAAATAGCTTAAAATACTACAGCCATTTGTTTGTCTCCTTTGTTATTGCAATAAATCTTAGTGGCTAAACCTAATGACTAATCTTCTTACCACTTCAGGTGGTCGTTGTTTAGCAGCCGTCATGTTGCCTTGACTCCTCCCTTTACCTCATCTTTATAGGATCCTTCACCTTTTTTCCTTTTAGTTCTGCGTATTGTTTGAGGCAATACCACCCCTACACCATTCACCAAGGGATTGTTCACTTCCTTCATTTTATCTTTTAAATCGACAAATAAACAATATTACACGCTGATCTTCAAACAACAACACACTTACGTACACCAGAAAACACAACCTCAAAACAACGAAAGGAACAGGTTCCATTCAGTTCCCAATTTGTAGTTCACATTTCATGTTCCACCTGTAGAAACAGAGCACACATTTCATTTCAGCGCTGCATACACTTGACACTCACTAATATATCGGAGATTTTTTTTAAACTACTACGGATTTATTGCCAACATAGCACGCTTTTCACTTTGTTGCCATAGGTTTAAAGTACGTATTTCACTAATTAACTTAAAGTTTTTATTTTAGCACTTAGCACGGTTTTCATTTCAACGCTACAGTTTATTATTATTTTTAACTTAGGCCACGTGTTGGTGTTATAATTTTATTTCGAAATTTATTGGTGAATTAGATGACCAAATGCTGCTTTTGTTACAAAAACTTTTCAAGAGCAATTGATTTTCAAAATATATTTACTCAACGAATAAAATCAGAAATTTCTGCCTCACATTACATCACGTGTTTTGCTTGAGTTCAGTTTCACCCTAAGCGGCTTAACGTAAATGAATGAAGCGAGAACCTACAGGAGACGGATTACACAGATTCACAGATTGGAAGCGTCGGTGACAATCTTAGCTTATTTACTATTGACACGATAAAACCTTCGTTAACATGATTTAGTACAGATTTAAATACAGAAGTAATGCGACTTAAGTTTGAGGTAACAAATTATTTAAATAAATTTTATCTTGTTTTAAACTGGTTACAATATAGGAAAGAAAATTTCAAAAATAAACGTATTAAAAATATAGTATATCAAAACAATAGTCCCTCACCACTTTCTTATTATTTTGATAAAGGAACTTCCAAAATTGAGAGATCTGGGTTCGATTCACAGCTGAGGAAGTAATTTTTGTGAATCAATCTTTATTAAAGTTCAGTTAGGCTCTAGCCATCTAAATATGTTTGTTATATACACATATGTATGGCATATCTAATCATTAATGCAGAGGCTTCATACAGTCTGATATGTATACAAATTTTAAACACGCTTGTAAATGAAATAGCATTTTTATTAACTACAATGTTTTTGATATTCCACCTATTGGAAGAAGAAAAGCTACTCATTATTTGCTAAAGCAGTTCTAAAATCGGGAAACCACAACATAGACTCTTACCCGAGTTCGTAGTTCTGAAAATTTCTTATTCCAGTTTGATGTGCTGTGTTAGTCATGGTTGCAATTACAAAATCACCACGTCGTCGTTAGTCGTTGTGGATTGGTCACAGTTACATTTTATATATTTTTCTGAACGTGTTATACTACAAAGTTGGAGGAAAGAGTAAGGAGAGCTCCAAGGCTTGTAACAGAAGATTTGCTTTACCACATCGCATTGTAATTCCTGAGGTGGTTTCTCTTTCCTTGTCTTTATTCATACACCACGTTTCTCAAAACTGACTCCCGTTCCGATTCATGTTTTATAGAACAATATTTTTTTCCATTTTTGTAGCATTTCTGTACTCGTCATTATAAAAAAACGCTTTGCTGTTTACACTCATTTATACTCTTTTCCAATTTATATTACGTCCTTTTATTGCTTAGTGGACCTTTGGAACTAATCGACATGGTATAGTTACGATAAAAATATATGAGGTATCTAGGGATGTCTTATAAGTGGTAATCTAGAGTCGATAACAACTATAACATAACACTGGATATCAGTTCCTCTATCAAATATGTATTGCACAGTGGGACAGCAGCATCAATCTTGATAGTTCTTGGCATTTTTATACCAATTAAGAAACAAAAAGTAACATTGCGTGAGGAGAAAATAACATGTTATTTAAAAAGAAAAATATATTTTTCAGACATAAAATATGTTTTTTCAATAAATTTAATGTTGATATGACGAAAAAGTATATTTCTGTGATACTCTTTATTTACGTGTTAACCAATTTAATGTTTTTAATACACACAGATAATCAACACTTAAAATATATCCATAAATTAAAAATATAGGTTTTATTTTTTTCATGTATGTTTTGAATTCATGGTTGTAATAGCAGAGTTTTGAATCACCCTACACTAGCTCTTAACTGCAAATAGAACGACGTCAAAACTATTCTAGAAGGTACGAAAATACGGCCAAATAGGTAATCTTCTTTCTTTTCTCATTGCCCACTGTTACCCATAGCTAATAATACACAGAGCCTATTCTATGTAGGTGACATTCTTGGAAAATAAAGAAAATACTCTTACTTCACTAAGCAAAATCATTGAATAGTTACACAGTTTGTGCATACTGTAATTGGAAATTCATAACATGAAATAAACGCACAAAGGAAAGAATTACACATTTGTAATTATAGTTATTTGTAATTTCTGTATATATTATATGTTTTTACAAGTAAAACATGTTATTCTTTTCAGAATCTATTCTGCTAATCTATGAACGTTTCATAAGTAACAGGACCTCACATTTTGAGTTCACTCAGTAGTATTGTAACAGTTCGAGAATAATAATAGAAGCAATAATAGCTATCACAGTCTATACCATCTTGTCTAAGAGACCAAGAGACTGGATTAGATCGTGCTATTTACCCCTCTGGAAACTGTTGGTAACAGGGTCACACAAATATTTATAAGGTAATAAAAAGACACGCTACATCCATCTAGTGTGGACTATCTATGACACAGTATCTTACGTGTATATCGTGTTTGCCTTCAGTTACCTCGAAACGTTGCTGTTAAACACTGTTCCTTATCTTGTGCCCATATTTAGTACTTTAGCCTCGATAATATAATACACTTAAATTCCAAATAAGGATTAAAATAATATAGTAAACAAAATCGTACACAGAAATTAGTAGATTTCATTATTTAAGATGAGACTAATTTATAATAATGTACTTTTCTTTTAAATAATAATCTTCCAATAAATAAATATAAATAAAAATGATACATTTCCTAATTTGTGAATAAAATTTGAAAATCTCAAGAAGCGGTAAATTAAATATACTTACTTTTATTTTACTACATATTGGCTTTTAATTATAAAATTTTTTGAATACGTTGAAATTTAAAATATATTGCAGAGTGCTTCAAGATAATATTTTTTATTACGGTACAGCATTTTAAACTTTCAGATATGAAGTATTAGGTAAAGTCTTCTTTGATAATATTTCCGTACTTCTCAAAATTTAATTCATTTGAAAAATGTGATAAAACAGGTGATATACCAATATTTGCGTACAACGATCTTGATACAGCAGGTGATACATCAATATCTGCGTACAATAATCTTGATACAACAGGTGATACATAAATAGCTGCGTACAACAATTTTAATTTACCACCATTGTGAGTGTAATTGATCTAGTTTACTGCCTCTTTTGGATGTATGGATTTAGGATTTAGGTTATCCAATAAAGTAAACATGATTTATTGCTTTTCAAATAATAGATATTTTAAATAAAAATCCTGCTCAACCATGAAAATTTTAATTTAATAAAAATTAAGTTCATAATGAATACACATTTTAACGTTTAAATGGTGCAAGGCCCTCATTAAGCTCTCGAGAGCCACTACAACTTAATGTTATATAGGTCACGTTCCGTAAATATTTAATAATTACGAGTATATTCAATGTACGAGGCACGTTATTTTTGTAAATATATTATCAGGTATACATCAATATACGTTTCTGCCTCAAGTCATTTCGTCAAATAGTTTAACTTCATATAAGAGCGTATTACACCATTTAACAAAAAGTTCAGATTTGATCTCCTGATTCCAAACCTACACGTATGTGCACATACAAACACTTCCAACTTTATTTAATAACATAAGTCAAGTAAATTGAAAAAGATGAGCTTGGTTTTATTTGAACAATATTTTGGTAAAGGTAAGGACAGATATGATGGAGGAGAACGTGGTGTCAGGTAAATTAAATGTCCGGCCAAGACGTTCAGACGAATGTTCACTCACAGATATACCTGACGAAATATATAGGTCTTAGGCTTAAGCCATAGCTAAACAGATTTTTATATAATTTTAGTGTTTAATACACAAACTTATTTCCACATATCAAACCATAAAAAGCATATCCACCATGTCAAAGTAGCTCATTCCTAGTAGTATTGGCGTGTGTTATATTTATGTGTTGGAAGTTTACTCTCTTACCATAAAGATAATTAATTAAATCTGCATACTTCTTCATAGACTATGCTGTTATGATTAGTAATGAAAAAACCCCAATAATAATATTGTTAAAGAATATTCCCATCGATTATAATCACATTGTTTGTGAGACAGCAGGATTTGAAGGTATAACACTTTGAAATATTATTGAACCCACTCCACTGCCAATAAACTGTACTTGTAATAAATAGCAATTTCTGTAACTTAAATCGCTCCCTTGATATCACTAAACTGTTGTCCGTAATCTGAGAATGATATGTTGCCAAATAAAAATCTCTGAACTGTTGTTGGACTTTGACCTCCCTCGGCTGTTTTATGTCTTAACTCGACCGTAAAATTACTCTCTTGGGTATAACTAAAATAAAATAATTTTGTATTTTAAAATTACCACTTTCAATTCTTTCACTTTACATTATTTCAAATTTAAACTATAACGTCCCCAACTTTCGCAACATTGTTTCAGAATTATTAAGAACACTGCCATCGGTGATATTGGTTTTATAAGTAATTAGTAATGATCAAGACAGTATAGAATTTACAAACATAAAATATTTCTCATTTTTTGTGAACTTTGAAAATATATTTTTAAAACTTAGGATGAAACAAAAATATACAATTAATCGATGAATTAGATTTTCATTGTTTTTAATCTATTTTCCAGCTTATCTTCAAGCAGTTGCAATGTTTGGATTTAAGTAACTGAGCACCGTATATCTTGATAAATACATAATTATTAATCTTAAAAATCCTTTATCGTGGTGTTTTACTGGTTTGATTTGAATTTAATCATCTCTATTCATGAGATTGTATGAAGACTTATGTTATGACATAGTCAGTTCTTTATCTGACAGTTCAACTTTTTAAATTGTATAAAGCAAATAGTCTAATAAGCTAAAATGAATAAAGCAGTAAAAAAGAATGAAGTAATATATGAAAGATTCTTTTTTTACACATTTTAATTATATTCAGACTATGACAGATTTAATCGTAAATAGTTTTCAGTCACGTTACGCAGGTTCAGGGATCGTCACAATACGTAGAAGTAATTTTTATATTGGAAATTTAACATCCAGATGTTTTGTTTTGCGTGTTATATATATTTTTATTTTTGGTCGGAACAACTTATGATTAAGCTTCTTTAATGCTGGGAAAAGTTGTTTATTTCCATGTAACATGAAAAGACAAAATTATCGTATAAAATGTTGTATACCACAGAGTAACATAATTGAAGATCAAATTATTTATTCTTTCCCAAGTAAGCAAACACATTATACAGTGTGAGTTAAAAGTATGAATATACTTGTTATAGTTATTGATGGATAAAGACACAGGGGTAGAACTCGGGAAACCTTTAGTCCAATTTTCTCTAATACTAATTAATTTTTTGTCTAATTTTTTATGTAATTCTTTATTAGAGAGTAGTGATGTGGATACCTTCCGTAATTAAAAAAATTATGGTTGCCTGTAAAGTCGGTTTTACGGGCGAAGATTTTACGTGACAACGTCTTTTTCTCGGTAGAATATTTATTGATATGAATATTATTAAATTGCACAATAGGAACAAGGAATTGAATGAAAATAAGAATTGCACAAATTTTAACTATAGAAATATATTTTGTTTACTAAAACATTGTACATAATTTGAAATTAATTAAAATTTGTTATTGTAAATGGTAAAGTTGAATAAAACATTTACTAAAATTGGAATTTGAAATTCTTGCTAAACACAGTTAAATTCTAAGTCCGCGCGTGGTGATTGGTCGGTTTAGTTCGTTTGTTTGGTCGCACTGTTATGACAGGTTAGAGGTTATAATTTGTTATTTTAAATGTTTGACTAGCAATACGCGCTGTTTCTTCTCAATCGACTGAATTACGATTGATTGCAGAGTGATTTAAACTAATAATTTACTTAACACTATCAACATTTGTCAATAGTATGACATAACCTATAAACTCAGTTTCTCAACTTTTGTGTCAATCTAACAATTAATCAATCAATCATAGTTTACGATAATGAAATATCAGTGTACAATTATTTACCTTTATTGTTGTAGTTGTTGTCAATGACGAATCTAAGCACTCCACATTTTCACGAATAAACATAGTTATCTGCTTTATCCCGTGCGGCGGACCCACAGTTATCTGCTTTATCCCGTGCGGATCCCGTGCGGCGGACCCACTGGACGGGCATCGTAACGTTACCGGGCGTTACACTTTTTCATGAGTGACTCCGAGCCGCAACCTAATTTAAGACGTTGTCACGTCAAAATATATTATGCAAGCAATCATATTTCATCAGTTTAATTTTAATAAAGCACGAATAGTTTTACTAACAATATTGGTACATTGCATTTATATTGGTACACGTACTGCACTTAGATAGTAAACTAGGAATATTTATTTCATAATCAAAGAATTAAATTGTTTTTTTTATAAATGATTAACTGTACGTTGAATTAAAAACTGAATACAAATGTAGTATGACCAAAAGCAATAGTTACGTTATATCTAAATGTGACAGGTTGTAAAACTATTTAAGCACAATGTAATCCAGAGTAGATGTATGTTTACCTCGCAGAACGGAAGTACAGGAATGTTTATGTAAAGAGCTCTCGAGTTGAAAAGCAATTACACCGGCGACAGCTCCGGAGTTACTACGTACAGGTTTTAAAATTTACTTTTTGTCTGCTTTGACAATATTCTTCATCTAGTATTGTATATGATTTGTACAGTATAATTTATAATTGTTAAGTTATTAATTATTTATAGTCATTATTAGTTACTCCACAAAGATAAATAATTTTAGTAAAATATGAAATTATATAATACTATAGTCTCTTTACTGGTTATTGTAATAGGGATATTTTAATGACCTTTATACGTTGGAACTTACTGATATAACCCTTAATATTAAAATTATCTTTGATTAGACATGCACATAAATATACATAAATGATAAATATGACTGATTTAATAAAAATTATCAGTAAAAATAAATTATCAATTAACCTCTTTATTTCAGTACAATATCGGCTCTCACATCAAGAAGTCCATGTTTTTCAATATACGGCAGTATTTACTGTTAAGTTGGCTAAAACATCTCCAAACTCAGTAATTTTCACCGGACAAGTTGTTTTTCCTTCATCCTATCCCATTTTACTGCAACCTTTCGTTCTGGCATGTCATGAAGCTGAACAGAGAGTCTCACCTTGCAGACAGACCTTGTCTGATCATGTATTATAGATTAGTTGTTTCAGAAATCTGCAGTTTCGCTTTCATCTTCAACCTTCATGAGCCTTTTATCCTTCATGAGCAGTACAATGTATTCAATCTTTATAATGTCAATAATATGTGGTTTATTACAGAAACATTATTAATTCTGTACGTAAAACTCCCTTGGAGAAAATGACCCTTAGTAATTACCGTACATTATCATTTATTTCTTAGAATTCCAGTTCTTTGGAATCAATTTAATCAAACAATCTCCAGTGTAGTTGTGTAAGATCATTTATTGATACTAAAGAATCATCCTCTTAGCTATGAAGATGAACAGAATCTCTTGCCAGTTTATATTTTTTTATATTAATGCTATCGTACTCCGTTATAAGGTACTGGAGTAATCGAGTTACAGATATATGTTACTGTTTATATAAAAATATATATAAAAATGGGTAATTAATTTATATTACAGGAAGAACAGATGTTATTTTTATTCATCTTTTAAAGTTACTAATGAAGAAAACTCTTCATTCATGAGTTATGTGATTTCATAATTTGGTTATAATATATCATTACGTTTGATCTCGAAGTAATCTGGTTATAATTCTTGGTTTATTATCAAATAATATAAAATATATTGTTCAGAAACGTGACGAAACCCCTGTGTAATAACAATGGCTGGTTTTTGCACAATTTGTCTTAGGGGTTAATTTAATCTAGGCTCAGTTCCAAGTCAATTAACAGCTTAATTGAAGTCAGTTTCTTATTACTTTGAGTGAAAAAGTTTATCAAGATTAAACTTCAATTTCGTTCATTCTTTCTTGTAGGAAGCGTGCTTTAATCTGCCATGTTTTCAAATCATTTGCCCTTATCTATAATATTATATAATACTAAAAAAGGATAATTGATTTCTTATTTCCGTGTTTTACTGTAGTACACTAACCTTGTGTGGAGAGATCCATATATAGAATGCAAGAATAAATTGTATCATTGAAAAAAGAGTAATGTTTAAAGAATAGTATTTTAAAAATTATATACACATTGGTGAAATACATTACAATTTTAATATTAAAACAAGTGGCCTTGTTGACTGAAATTATGATATAACTCTTTTTTTTAAATATAGCTAACATTAATCATTCTATTGAATAAGCTCATCAACAACTGTCAAAGTTGTGTAGTTAAACATTTATTCGGATGTTTCAACTACACACATTAGCCGACTCCATTATTCCAAATCATAAATGTTTTAATCATATTTCTTGTTCTAAATACTCGTAATTCAGCCCGTAATTAACATTTGTAATTATTGTTCAAAAGTATTTATTAATATATGGGCACATTAAATCACAAGCCACTATTGAAAGAAAAATGCATTGTTCATTATTGTATAGTATTCCCTTGTTTTAAATAATATAAGGAATATTATCTGCGATAATGCATTAATGAAGTGTACGAAAATTTAACTTGAAAAATGTTTTACATTTAGATCAAAGTCAAACTGTCAAAAAGGTTAATACAAAATATAGGTACTGTATAAACAGAATTACGTACACTGTATTATAACATCAACTATTAAAAATGCCTAATTTATAAATAAATCTTAACACAATGATAGTAATGAAACTGTAATTGTTTATAACTAAATTTTAAAATTTACTTTGGTGACAGTAGGTGGTAAATCAGCAACCCTTCAACACTGCGTGGGTTCTTTATCAACAGACGCGTTCTCTATTCTTTCCTAAAAGCATCATCGCTCTACCGCATGAGCTGCTCCGTCTTTGAGTTAAAATTCCAATATATAATTTACTGCTGAAGTAGTGATGAATATGTTGCAATAGAGAAATTGCAACGATCATGAGGATCACGTAGACTCTTTACTTAAAAAAATTAAATTACCTTTAAAATAGTCAATACATTGTATATGTATAAATTACCATTCATTTGTTAGTTTTGTTTTATTTTATTTTAATAACTTTAGTATGTGTGGGTGTATTTATTTTATTAGGTCAAAAAGATGCTACTCATTCAATAGAGGCTATATACACTATTAGCCTTTTGGCAGCTTGTTGAGTATAACTAAGGACACGACCAATATTGTAGTTTATTCAGTACTCTAAAACTTGCCAAACAGCGCTAGTACACTTTGGTGATAGGACAATGAGGAATTAAATAATTATCATCTCCTATATTGGCCGAAACAACAAAAGTGTAACAGTTAATCCAAAAATGTTTTTTAAACAATGTGTAAACATATTAGAATATTTAAATTCATGATGATTTAATACGTACAGTGAAACTCGGATAGTACTTTCTGTTGTAGAGATCTGATGCATAGCATCAAGTCTTGGCCGAGATATAAACAGAGAACGGTTCCCTGAGGACGATCAATTCAGCGATGAATCGGTTGAGACTGTAATTGATGTTCTTTATGGCAGTGTAAATCTTGTGTCGTTAAACCATTAGGCAATCCGTTCCTTTAACTCGAGTTTCCTCTAACTGGGGTATAGACCTCCTTTGAAAATCTATTGCCAAAACTACAGTTGCAAGATTATATAATTTCTATGTCATTTCCACAACAAAAGTGTGAAAAATACAATTATTTAATTAATAAAAAATTATTGCTAGTTTTAAAATTGAATGTCATTTACTGCTTTGAAACTACAAATACATAAAAACCATTTATTCAATGTGAACTAAAATTGAAAAACATTAATTGAAACTATTTTGGCCCTATTTTCAAAGTAATTATTAAACTATAATGGAAGCTGTAGTAGTAATTTGTGCGTCTGTAAAGACCAAATTGGTTTGGAAACCCATCAATAGTGTTACAAAGAGGGATTCTTGATTGGCGGAAGCTTGACTGGTTTCATGTGCGGTTGAAACATCCACGGCTTAGGTTGTAATTACATTCGCGTCATTTGCCGTTTATCGTAAAGTTTAATTGTCATTCAAGTGTCATTAAGGAAAAAGGAATTTATTTTTAAAATTTTAAGCTGCGCTATACATATAAAAATATTGTTCGTGTTACATAACATTAGTGCTAAATTAAAAAGGTTATGAGTTCCCTAAACTTTTTCTCTTTGTTAAATAAAACTTTTGTATGACTTCAATTCTGGAATCTGGAGTCATTTTCGTATGAAGAGATCCAAAAACGTCGACAACGAAGAAGCTAGACATCAACTCTTTATATCGGTCCGACATCAAATATACCTAGACTAAAAATATTGTGTGATCACGGTGAAGAGTTACTCTAATAAAGTCGCCATGTACACAATGAGTGCACTACGTTGTTTCAGACACGGTTCCAAAGCACGGTGGATCAACCGAGTGTTATAAACATAACTTAGCTATGGTGGGAAGAGTTATTTAATGTGACCATAAAATTGACAACAACCACAACCATACCTACGTCGTTATGTATGGTAAACTATACTGCTAAAAATAGTGGGGTTTTTGTAGTTTAGACATCTCTGATGTCTAAACAATGTAAAGAATTTATTTTAAACTTCTTCGTCACCCATTGTTATTTTAATCTTTTGAGACGAACATGATTCCAGCTTCCAGGAGTCAATTCTGTGACAGCGACGGATTTAAGACGCTTCACTAAGATTAAGGTGGACTGGAGCCCAACCTTTTATTAAACCAACTATCATTCTTCCATAACTATGTTATATGAGTCTGCTTAAATGTATTCGTGTGAGAGATTTATTTAATCTTTGTAGTCCATTTAAAAACATGTTTGAAATACTTTTAGTAGTGTAATTATTTTTATGAGTGTATACTACTACTAATAGTACAAGAGCTGGAAGAGGTTTCAGCCAAATAGTAGTTCTTAATGTGGTTGGGTAAACTGATTTAATTTCTCAAACCATAAAATAAGCTCTTGCGTAAAGTAAAAATATCATCAAAACAAACATCAACTGTTTGGCATTGGTAATTGTTACAGAATCCACCGACAGTGCTTTAAACTGATTCCAAGACGAGACATTCCGCTCCAGCTTTCAGAGTGATTAAACTTACAACTGTCGCAACTCTGTTTCCGCTATAAATATTCTTTATTCATGAACATCATTTAAATATTCCTGTTCACAATGGGTCCTAAAATTGCTAACACATTTAAAATGTTGTGTAATTTTCTGCTCGTTGTCGAAAGTCTTGTTCAGTCATCCAAACTTTAATTGATCTATAAAATGTTGAAAACAGCTTCATTTGATGTTAATTGAGATATTATGGTACTTCAACTAACATCTCAAGCTAGTTAGTTGAAGCTGACTAGTATCATAGACTTTAACTTACAGTGTAAAGCTAGCTCTATGCGGGAAATATTCTTTGCTCATAAATTATCCTAAAACAATGAGTTATAATGGCATTCAAAAGGTGTTGTGTTAGCTCTATGCACTGTAAATGTACCTTATAATATTTATGTTCTTAATTTATAAAATTAAGTATTGATATATAGTTTAGTAAAAAGATTAATTACTGTTATAAGAACTAGAGCTTAACAATTTACATTTAAAATAATTCACAATTTTTTATAGTAACAATATATTACGAGACTATTATAATATTCTGATATTACAGTGATATAACAGGAAATTATTCAAAAATCTCTTAAAAATAATAATTAACAGGACATTTAAGCAAAAAGTTTTAAGTGTATCTTTATAAAATCATAGTTTTCAATTAAATAGTTGAGATGTTTTATGTACCACAACTTAGTCCAGGTTAGTTAAGAGCCTCCAGCTACACTACGATCAGATTCAATTATCTTTCAAGACATTAGTGAACGTCAAATTATACCAGTCTCAGTATAGTTAGTCTCAGACAGGTTTTTTTTAACTTATTTTACGGTCCTCTCTTATTTGTATGTTGAATTATCTTTTAAGAGTTTGTAAACTATGTCAGGAATTGTTTAAACAAGATTAAGCACAATGAACAAAGATGTTTACTAAGAAATCTATCAGTGTTTGTTAGCAAATCTGTAACCGTGTAATGGTATCTTTCCATCAATAACTCCTCAGACAATCTTGTAGTACAACTAGGTTGGCATAGTCGAGTAGCTGGTGCTGGTAGAAGGTCAGTTGGAGTTGGTTTCAAAGTTGCTTCTCGAACGCTGACAATTATCCCCCATTGAGTCCCTCTCAAAAATCACTTTAATTTCCAATTAGTAGAACTGATAAACATTTATTGTTGGATCTAATCCAAAAGCAAAGTTTAAAATGTGCTGTTTAGTCATGAATTTTGGAGAGGCAATGTACATGTGTTTTGTAGATGAAGAGCTGAATAATTATCGTAATCATTTATACACAATGATCTCCCTTCACCCCGTGTTGTCACACAATCACTTTATACTGCCAATAAAAGACTAAACCACAAGAATTACTCTGTAATGTTTGTTTTTGTTCATTTTTTACTATTTACTAATTACTTTAAAATATAGTACGTTTATTATCAGTTATCATCGCTTGACTCATGACTACTGTTGAAATGATTATCGCTAACTCTGTATATTATAGAAAATAAATATTTGTTTATTTTACTAAATATAAAAAATACTGCAGATTAAAGCATGTTTACGACCCCGATAGGAAATGAATGTGATGGGAATTAAAAATAACGGACAATAATACATATTAAAATACTCAACACAATATTGTAGCAGGTAAAGGTGAGTTTGTGTAGTGAAAGGCAGGAAGGAGAATATTGAAGTAAATATTCAGCGTTTTACACTCCATTTGGCGTTCCCGTTACATCCAACGTGGTGTGACTAAAACTGTACGTAAC
Source organism: Homalodisca vitripennis (assembly GCF_021130785.1). NCBI lineage: Eukaryota > Metazoa > Arthropoda > Insecta > Hemiptera > Cicadellidae > Homalodisca > Homalodisca vitripennis. The sequence continues at coordinate 191,864,351 of NC_060208.1, read as the reverse complement.
ATTTCAGGGACAGTAGAGTCTTGTTGTTTTATATCCAGTATCCATTTCGTATCGTTATGCATGTGAACGGACTACAAATGTTTTAGTAATATCACTCAGTTTTGTGTAGTTCAGAGTAGTTATTCATTCAAATCACTAGACATAATTGTATTGTTTAGTGAAGCTTCACTCATTAGTTTTCAACGAACGAAATTTGATTTCTGTCGGTTCATGAGCATGATAAGTATTAAACGAGTTGAACTAGAGAGTTCAAATTGACTCGTAATTCTACCTATATTACCTTTACAGTACTATCGAAAATTTTAAACGTTGGAAAATTACTATTATAGCCAGTAACAAATAACTCTAGGTTACAGTATTATCGAGAAAACTATGAGTAAATGAGTTTGTGTTATCATGTGTAATGAATTATCAATCCACTTTATATAAATATACATACTGTATATTTAATCTTTATGTACATATAAAATGTTCTTGAGATCTTAAGAATGGTTTTACGTAATGTATTAGATTTTAGGCACTCATGTATATGTGTTTAAGGATTGCCAATAAGGGAAATATTCAAGATAAAACGATTTACCTGGTCAATGGAGATTTGATTGATAGTTTGTCTAAGGGCCGGTAAATAAAGGGCAGCGTGAGAGTAAGTTCCTACAAACCGCGTAGATTTATGGCAGAGGGTCTGAGATAAATGGCGCCAGTTCCGTTTGGAGCAGTTAAACCTTCCTTACTTATGTCCGTTTGTGTGTTTTACCTGTAACAAATTCCCTCATATTCTTATGTATTGTGAGTATATATCCTGGTTGTAGAGACTTAAACTAGTATTCCTGCAAATAGATACGTTATTAATTTGTATTATTTGTTGAAACTTTCTAAAGTACAATATTTTAACAGTAGATATAATATCTCGGACACTCTCTACAATTTTTCAAATTTTATGAACCACTCTGTCTGCCATTATTTTATTTTCCACTATAGTTTTACAATATCATGGACTAACAAACCAATTAGTGTTTATGATTACCAAATAATAAAGAAAGTAATTTTCAAATACAATATACGCCAGTAGGTGACAACTACAATAGTTTATTTAATTGTTTGTTTTGTTTATATTTGGGCTTTATTAACATTCCAAATGCAATAACACAATTGTATTCATTTAAATATTTACAGTATCAACAAGTGAAAATTCTAACACATTTTTTATTGCGCTGAGCAACCAATTAATTAAATAGATATAGGGTTAAGGTAATGATAGTTTAGCATATTGAACAATTTTTATATCTTCCTTAGGTGGCCCTAAAGACAGTTACACATTATGAGTTGAAGCTATCCGAGTAAGAATGCACATATACATGGTATTATTTGATATTGTAATACTAAATGGACGCTAAGGTATATTGTAATGATTTGTGCTGGTTTTACGATGTTGAATCCAGGGGCTCACTTTCTCTGCTATATGCAAATATAAGGAGTGTAAGAAAAAATTTTAATAACCTATTGGCTGAAATAAGTCAAATCAAAAATAAAATTAATTTTCTTGTTCTAAGTGAAATTTGGATAAACGATGACGAATTACATTTTTACAAACTGCCAGGTTACAATACTTTTGCCAATTGTAATAACAGCTATAGAGCTGGGGGCATTTTGTGCTTTGTGGACCAAAATATAAATGTATCGCAAGTTAAACTAGATATGGAAACTGCTGATTGCTTATTGCTAAATATAACTATTGAACACTCATATTTTAAACTACTATGTCTATATAGACTGCATAGTCATTCAGAAAATAATTTTGCTAGCGAACTCTCTAATAAATTGCAAAATTTAACCAGCAGCATTATTTACGTAGGAGATATAAATATAAATTTGGACTTAGCTAGTAGCCGCCAAGATGTACATAACTATATTAGTCTACTAAACAATAATGGCTTCATTTCACTCATTAAAAACCCAACAAGAATTACTGAAAACACAAAGTCAATTATTGACCACATTTTTGTTCGACATGCAGATATAAATTCCTTTAAAAGTGTAATTTTTGACATAGGTCTCACTGACCACTGCTTGTTGGGTTTAAATTTCTGCAGCAGTTCTAAGTTTAACAGGCTGGTAGTAAGTAAACAAATGCCTGATAACTTTGTATATGATTTAAGTATGGCTGCGGATAGCTTGAAAGAAGCAGACTGGAGTGCGTGTTTGTCGTCAAACGATGTAAACATAAGTTATTAGTTGTTCCACAAGACTCTGACAGAATCTCTGAATAATTGTAAATTAATTCAGAAGCAAAACAAGCTAACGAAAGCTAAAACTTTTAGTCCATGGTTAAACGCAAATTTACTTTTCAATATAAAAAAAAGGAAAAAACTATACACAATTTATAAAAAGCGCCCATACGACCAATCATTCAAATTATATTTCAATTTATTCTGTAATAAGCTAAAAGGGGAAATCGATTCAGCAAAAAATGCATATTTCACTAACAAGATTAACAACTGTAATGGCGATTCTTCACAATATTGGAAAGTAATAAATAAAATATTAGGTTCGGGAATAAGGAAAAATGTAGATAAAGTGGAGTTGTGCAATGGTGAGATTGTCAACAATCCTAAAGGTGTGGCTGATAATATCAATGATCACCTTATCGGAGTCCGAGGTCGAGTCACTCCCGGTCCGCCCGCGCGGTCGCCACTGCCGCCGCTATCAGCCTACCATCGGGGGCATTACCGACAACGTCACAACTCTTTTTTCATAGCGCAAACTAATATAAATGAAGTTTTGATCACTATTAAATGTTTAAAAAAACAAAAAATCAACTGGATGCCATCAACATTTCCGTAAACCTCGTAAAAAAGACAGCGGAAACGATTGCTCCAGTTTTGGTTCATATTATAAATCTAAGCTTTCAGAACGGCGTTTTTCCTGATAAACTTAAGATTAGTACAGTTGTTCCAATATTTAAAAATAATTCATCTATTAAAATTGACAATATAAGACCAATCCGTCTATTATCCATATTCTCTAAAATATTTGAGAAAATAATGAGGACCAGACTCGTAAAGTATTTAGACAGCATAACGTTTTTCAGCCCGTCTCAATATGGGTTTAGGAAAGGAATGGGAACAGAAGATGCGTTGCTATCGGTTACAGAAAATATTTACAACAATTTCAACACGAACAAAAAAGTAACGGGTCTTTTTATTGACTTCAAAACAGCTTTTGATCTTGTCGATCATAATATACTACTATCTAAATTGGAAGCAGCTGGAGTACGGGGAACTGCACTCAATTGGTTTAATTGTTTTATAAATAATAGAGTCCAAAAAGTCAAAATTGCAGATCAATTTAGCGCACCACTAACTGTCCAAGCTGGTGTGCCACAAGGATCGGTGCTATCGGCTACCTTATTTTTGGTTTTTATAAACGATTTACTCGAATTACCCTTTCAAGGTCAAAACAGTGCTTTTGCAGATGACATTGCTTTTTTTTATTCAGATAAAAATATTTATGATATCTGGGTGAATATAAATAAGGATTTAGAACTATTAAGGTCATGGTGTTTTGTAAAAAAATGGTAATTAATGTTAAGAAAACAAGATATGTAAATTTTAGTTTAGTTAATAGTTTTGAATTTCCTGCAGGGTTAACTCTGCACAATTTTAACTGTTTGTCGAAAGATTGCAAATGTGAAGTGATAGAAAAAAATACTAGTTTTAAGTACTTGGATATTAACTTAGACGAAAATTTAAATTGGCAAAATCACATTTCATTATTACATAAGAAAATCAAATATTCAATCAGAACTTTTTATTATTTGAAGAATTTCTGTGAACCCAGTCTATTACGAATTATTTACTTTGCTCTAATTGATTCCAGGATACAATATGGTGTGCAATGCTGGGGGGGAACCTTTAAAAAGTATTTGGAAAAACTCAGAGTATCCCAAAATCATATTATAAGAATAATACTCAACTGTCACAAAAGAGAGAGCTCCTACCCTTTGTTTTGTCATCTAAAAATATTACCCATTAACCATTTGTTTGTATACAAAGTTTTAAAAATCTTTTATATTAGAAGTGGCAACACTGGTACAGAAAACCTGTCTTACCAAACAAGAAGTAATTTACAACGAATATTTAGATTACCTAAAGTCAACAAATCTAATTTTAAACAGTCTTTTCAGTATATTGCTCCTAAGTATTTTAATCAATTGCCACCTCATATTAAATCATGTTCCAACTTGAAATCTTTTTTAAATCAAATAAAAAATTGGCTATTTTCTTATGATGACGTGTCTTTTCTAAATGCTACTCTTGTATAATTATTTACATCTATGTATATTCTAAATATACTATCTGCTCACTTAAGTTGTTTTTATATGTACTTTGGAATGAGTCTTATAATGTACGGTACAAGCATGTAGACCTATATTACTTAGTTATTAGTTATTAAAGTGAGAAATTTGTAATTTTTCTTTTGTCATATAATGTAATATTATAATCTTTAGTTCCTCAATTTAGCACAGGCGCCAGGAGTGCGAGTTTTTAATTTGTTGCTGGACTCACAAATTAATTGTTTATATTGTAATTTTCTTAAATTAATTATCGTTGGCCACAATTACTGGATACTCTGGTCAACTTATATTCCTATGATTAAGTTGTTTTTGCATGCGTACTTTTAAAGGAATAAATTTCATTATTTCATTATTAACTAATCGATTGGCAAGTTAATGTTTAAAATCATAATATTAAGCTGGTTCAAAGTCTTGAGCCTAGTTATCTCCCCGGCTCATGTACTCGTATATGTTTATTTATATAGTATATGTAAGTTTTGTTCGTTGTGGCTGCAGAAGGCACTGACTGTACTGTTTCATAGCGCTCTGCACATCCTCTTCAGAGTGGCAAGGAACTTCTAAATTCTTACATGTTTGTGAAAGTACGTGTAATCAAATTTTGCATTTCTAAATTATATATGTTATTTCTTTTTTAATCTTCTAATACTAACTAATATGCTGGCGTAGGTTCTACGTTTCGCACAGACGAGGTCCAGGAGAGGAACTCTTGCCTCCTGCTGCTCTCTCATCATGGGTGGTCGCAGACAGTTTCCAGGGTTTTCTTGCTCTGCTGGAAAGCTGGCCTCCATGATGAGCTGAACACCACTAGTCAACATCTGTGATACCCTGCTATTTGTTATTTATTTATTTGTTAATTTATTTGCTTTGTTATCGTTGCCAGTTATTACAGTTTATATTGTGTTATTTAGTTTTTAAGTTTAGTTTAAAAGCTATTTAGTTTTATTTCTTGGTTTTCATTAGGAGCCCGCCCTTTGCCGATGGATACCGGGTGAAATTGGCAGTTATTGTTTTAAATTATGGCTGTTCCTAATTTTTATTTATCTAGGTTCACCTGAGACACTTGCCACATTTTGGGTTAACTGTAATAGTATGTTTTTTTTTTTAATTTGTCAGACCAATTATGTCATCACGAGAGGAAGGTTTTTATTTTTGTGAAATACGAGGTGTGTTAGAAAAATAATGAGACTGATTTCATACTAACCAAAGTTTTTATTATTTTCAAACAACAATGTTATCCCCTTCAAAGTAGTTTCCTTGGGCAGCTATACATCGGCGGAGTCGTCGTTCCCACTCTTGGTAGCAGCGCTGGAAGTCTTCAATTGGTATGGCTTTTAACTGGTCGGTCACAGTCTTTTTGAATGTTCTCCAGAGTTCCAAAATGACGTCCTTTTAGGACATGTTTCAATTTCGTGAAGAGGAAAAAGTCACAAGGACTTAAATCAGGTGAATAGGGGGGTTGAGGAACAACAGTAATGCGTTTTGAGTTCAAAAATTCACAGATGGAAATGGCCGTGTGACATGGAGCATTGTCATGATGAAGCATCCACTTGTCTGCAATTTCCGGTCTCACACGGATCACTCTTTTCCTCAAATTTTCAAGGACACTTTTATAAAACACTTGGTTGACAGTTTGTCCTGGTGGAACAAATTCTTTGTGTACGATACCTTTCCTGTCAAAAAAAACAAATTAGCATGGTCTTGATCTTTGATTTGCTCATTCGACATTTCTTCGGCCGAGGAGATGACGAAGTGTGCCATTCTTTACTTTGCCGCTTTGTTTCAGGATCGTACTCAAATATCCAGGATTCATCACCAGTGATCACACAATTGAAGAATTCTTGGTCATTAGCAATCCTCTCAAGAAGATCAACGCACACATTTTTTCGATTGTCCTTCTGTTCAGTTGTGAGATTTTTCGGCACCAATTTGGCACAAACCTTTCGCATGTTCAAATCATCTGTCACAATTTGATGCACGGTGAAAGTGTTTAAATTTAGCTGTTCACTGATCATCTTTATTGTTAAACGACGGTCTGATCTCACAAGCGCCCTCACACGATCCATGTTTTCGTCCGTTCTTGAAGTCAAAGGTCTCCCTGAGCGAGGTTCATCTTCAACGTGTTCTCGGCCTTCCAAAAATGATTTGTGCCAGCGGAAAACTTGTGCTCTCGATAAGCACTGTTTCCCATAGACCTGTTTCAACTTTTCAAAAGTCACACTCACGGATTCACCAAGTTTAGCACAAAACTTTATTGCACAACGTTGCTCTAAATTTCGATGCTCCATTTCTGTGACGCACAATTAAAACACAACTTTACTAATGGCGCTGTCAAAACTAATGTGTTAACTGTACGGAGTTGTAACTCGGACTGAGGAAGTGGAAGGGATAAATAAACAGGTTTAGCGTCAGCCGGTAGACACAACGTTGCCAGATCTCCCGCAGTGTTACCAATCTCATTACTTTTCTAACACACCTCGTATGTCTTGTTTTTCTTACTCTGTGTTTTGGTGGTCTACTTTGTGTGTGCGAACAGGGATGTTCGGTTTCAATATCTGTACAGGGAAAATAATCAGAGTGTTTAACATCAGGTTTAGTATTTTTCAATACTACTCTCTCTCTTAAAACTCGCTTTTCAATTGAGCAACAGAGTTCACAAAAAAACTCGTTATAATTTCCGTATGATAACCCCTTCACTGTTGATTTAATACTCTACATATTGTAATGTACTCTAAATAAATACAACCCTGAGCTTGGTAATGCAAAAAGTGTATTTCATTTTAGACACGAACCATAATTTATTCAGTACTTCTATAAATATACTGTACGGGTTAATCTTACCATAAATTATCTAATCCACAAAGAAGTACAAACTGGTTTGAATTGTAAATTATTACAGACTCCGCCAACTGTATTGTAAACTAGTTTGGAAGTTGAGACATTTGCTAATGTTTGCAGGGTGATTAAACTAACGGCTTTCGGGTAAATATATTCACGCTGCAAGTATTATGAATAATTCCTTATTCATTTACTATGAATAATATTTACATTTATCCATACCGTTCCTTCTAAGCTTCTATAAATAATTACAGAATATGGAAATATTTAATGAAATTGAATCATGCTCTAACGGTTCTATAATATGGTTGTGTCATTTTGTGCCCAGTGGGGATTGCATAAAATGACGGAGCGGGAAACGACTGTCACGGCAAGAGGAAGTCTTGGATAACGCCTTTATTTTAATGTATAAGGAAGGCTTCAAATACTTTAGTGTTATATTTCAAACTAATTTTAATAAAATTATATTTTAATCAAATAGACTAAAATATTAGTATTATTATTACTATGTAATTCTCGACCAGCTAAGCTATATTTATTTGTTCTTTGTTAATACACACGAGGGATGGGTCTAAATTTGATGGTACGTAAAATATATTTTGTTAGTTTAAATCTTACAGTTTTTTCCACAGATGATATAAGTACAGTATATGTGTTCTATTGATAAATTCAAAATTGTTAATCATATTCATTTTCAGTATTATGCTTGACTATAATGTCCATCCAAACTCTATTTTTGTACAAACAGAAATCAAAGAGAATCAATAATGAACTGAACGACAAATAAAGAGAAAAAAAAATAAAACGATCTCTTCATGAATGATAGTCTGAGATTTTATGTCATTTTTCTGAGTTTGTATTTCTGATGGTCTGATTTATAGTGAAGACGCCTTTAAAATTTCTCTACCAACACAGTTGCTTATATTAGTTATAATAAAAAGAAAGCTCTACTGGATGGACATTTTTAATAGGTTTTCGGAAACCTTAGAATGCGATATTGTTATATCATTTAGTATTTTGATAGCATTATTTGTTCTTTACTTCAAAGGCAGAAAGAAAAGTGTATTTCAAATTGTTAAATTTGGATGATGCAGGTATATTCGATAGTTAGGTGCATATATGTGAATTAATTCAATTTTGTCACATTACGATATGTGAAAACGAATGAAAATATTCATTCCTTTTTAAGATAGTTTAAAAGAATATTTGATAAGTAGATAGTTATTACTCTGGCGTTAACAAAAAGCAGGGATTCCAATCCCAGACAACAATTTCAACTCATACTGCATGAGGTGATGAATAAAAGAGGAGTGGGAAGTATTATTTAAAGGTTAATGCTAAAATTTAGTACTTAACAACCTTACTTTACGTACCCTCTCTAGGTCACCAGAGATGGGAAGCCATAATTTCCGGATTTCCCTCAAGACGCTAATTTAAAATTAATTCGTTTTAAGGCGCTTATAGCACACGGTTATAATTATTCTGAAAATTTTTATTTAGAAAAACTCTCTTTCTATTAATTTAATTTATAACAACTGTTACTTTGAAATTAAATAGGAAACTGGAAATAGGATGTATTGTTAGTACTTAAAGTGTAGGAGACTCGTATAGACTGTGGTGAAAGCCTAGACAAATTATAGTAGAGCGGGAAAACGGGACCCAAAATGCCAAATTTACAAACAAATTTATAAACATGAGATGCTTTAGCTATAAATGTTATAGGCTACGTTGAGTAAACGCGTAGAGACAATAGTTGAAGAATGAGCATCATAATCAACCATAGTCAATTAAGATAGTCAACTAAGCCTGTTATACTGATGTAAAAGTTATATTTTCGAATTTTAAGAAAATAAGTTTTGTCGTTTGAAAAGAATATAATCCATATTATTATTATTATAAGTATTGCACAGAGTGAGAATATTTAAACAATATTGTTGGCAACAAGCTACACAGATGTCACTATAACTTGTAGTGTTGAAGCATTAACCAGCAATCTACATATTTGCAAATCACAGGAGCAACCCCCAATTTGCAAGTCATATTGTGTTCCCTCTCGAACATCTTCATCCCCAAGCATTATTGTAACTGTTCAAGTGTGGTCTACGCATATTTGTATGTTAATTAAATCATTGCTATTTCAGGTTTCATTGAAAATTTTATTTAAATGATATTATTTAGGTGTAAGGTTTCATATGCTGTGCACAGCATTATAGTTACTCAGTATATTATATTTCATATAGATATTAACTCTAAAATGTCACTGTCAAAATCATTTTATATTAAGTACGTTTTTTACTCTGCTTATAATGGGTATTTAATTGAGTTATTTAAGTAGTTTTTTTGTTTTTTTAATACCATCTTATTAATACCAACTTATAAATGATAAGTTAAAACTAATTAGCTTTACTGTACATTCTAGTGATAATGTTTTTGATTGCACTGGTTATTAATCTTCGGTTTTCTGGAAAAGAAAATTTTCAGTATTAAAATTTAAATAGTAATTTCAAACAATTTCTTTTAGCAGAAATACAAATTGTGTTTATTTTTTAAATTGTTATACGATATTCGCTCCTTAGTATATCCATATATCTCAATTATATCAAATAGCTTTCACTCAAAGTCTCAAAGATAATGTTCATCAAGCCAATACATTATTTTGAAATTGTCCCATTACTTTTGTATTAATAAAACAGTGTATCATTCCTTTTAGAGATTGACTTAATTAAAGGTATAAATATTTTAATTTAAACATTTTTGATATATAAGCTGCAAAAGTATCAGCCAAAAATATGAAACTAAAAAATGAAACAGGAAATTATTAAAATAACACTATCGCTCTAACAATAATCACCATTACGTCCCACGTTAAAAAAAAAATAATTTGTCATAACTAGGTGAAGCGTCTCACCAAAATACTTTGTTTAGTTCTATATACACATTTTATATCAGCCTTAATTTTTAAGAAAGCCTAATTTTATATTAACGTTAATATGTAAGAAAATTATACTTTACCTGAATATTTATTTAAAATAAAGTAGGAAAACGCCACAGTAAGTGACGCATAGAGTTTGAAAAATTTCAAATATATATATATATATATATATATATATATATATATATATATATATATAAAATCTATTTATAATTTCTTTCTCGAGATGCCGTGTGTACAGTTAAACAGATAACCATGCCACCCCTGCATGAGTATTTCACACTACCTCGGCAGACAAGACAAAAGAGAATGTCAGTTTACTGAACGATAGGATTTAATGACGCTCAGCTAAATTTCCATCGTTAATCATTCACACTATTATAACATATTCTTAAATTTGTATAAATACGTTATCATCCAACACTTTTTTAAATTTTTAATTGTGACTTAAATACTATTATTTGTAAAGATATAGGCAGTAGATAGTTTTATAAATAAAGGTTGCTAGAGACGTAATACCATGAAATTTAGTTCTCTTATGAACTTAACATAACTAAAGGGCAATAATGTATGTATATATATATATATATATATATATATATATATATATATATATAGATGTGTGTGTGTGTGTATATTTGTATACATGTATTTATATATACATAAGTAATAAAAGTAGTTTAAACTATCTGAGTATAAAGTAATCCAGAGTATATAGTTTTAATGTTCAGAACGGAGATTGAGATGTTTATATAAAAAGTCTCCCAACACTGGAAAAGCAATTACAAATCTGACATCTCTATAGTTACCATGTTAATGTTTTTTTTTTCAATTTATTTATTGTTAACATTGATACTTTTCTCCATTAAACATCACCACTTTAAGCTCGTTTCACTATGTTACGATACAACGTATAATTTCAAATAAAACAAGTAGTTTTAATAATTTTTTTGTTGGCCATAATATATGATCTCATTAACAGATGTCAAATAGCATCGTTAAACATTTAGTCTGGTGCACCAATTACATGACAGTACACCATTACACAAGTGATAAATATTGAAGTCACCACTAATGTTGACGTGCATCCGTCTTGCTGGCTGTGCACAGTAATTCAGATTTATAATTATTTATACACGTGTACGGTCATTGAATAATTCGTTGTCGATGAATAAATGCAGCATAATTCATCATGCGATTCTATTTTATTCTTATATATAATTAGTTCGTGTATTACGTAACATCATTTACTGCATTACGCAGGACTGTACACATTCACATTCTGATTCATTAATCAGAACAAACCTTTCATATTAAAATTAAATTTAAATACAGTTTTAAAGATAGAAATAATATTTATAGATGTCAACAATTCTAGCTTGTCTAAGACATTAGGATCAAATTCCTTTTGCCTCCATTTGCATCGCCGTCTTATTTCGCCAACATATCCTATATATCACTCCTACGGGACGAGTTACTAGAGTAACGGAGAAGAGAAAATCCTGGAAAACTAAAAGAAGCTGTGAACATTTTGCTATAACAAGTGAGATAAGACATGATATTAAAAGGATATCTCTGAGCTTCCTCAAATAGTTGCCACACAAGGACTTTTTAGATTTCATATTCATTTTAATAAAGGAATAATCTGAAACTCGTTAATAATTAAATTTTCTTATCACTATCCATATAAAAACACACTGCAAACACATGCTGCATATATTAGAGAAGGTGAGAGATTGTACAGTGACATGGTTCGTTCTTACTTAGTTGGCTCTGGGCATCCAGGAGTTTCTTACGTAAAACTTTATCTGTTGTCAGGTTTTTAATTTTAGATTTGTTCTCAATTCATTTATTAGATATAATTTTGATGAACATACGCTTAACCTTTTATTCTTCCCAGAATAAGAAGATATGTTGCAATTCAGAAAGATATATTGTTATTTTTTAGCATACATTGATGAAAGTTTAAAAAACCTAACTATTATTTTAAATAAGCTATTGTAAAAAAATAAACAAAATATTTTTGGATGGCAGGATTTGCACATTTCAAATTATTTTATTTTGATGCAGAACCGACCGAAAACATCTGTATTTACCGTTGTAATCTTAGGTATTAGTTTAAATCTCTAATAATTTCTTTCTTTTTAAAGTCCTCTCTTCCAATAATAATAATAATAAATAATGCATTACATTTACCATGCATTCGTGTAGATACTTATAAGTAACACTGGAATCTTCTAACCAATTCACTTCTACCGTTCGACTCAACAAGTATTTCTAGCTCAGAAAGCATGTAAACAAATTTGATTGGTAGTAAAACCAACTACTAAGGAAATATTTATTCTATGTAGAAACATTTATACCGATTGAGGAGAGACCTAAAGAGAGCAACAGCTTGACCATTCATGTTCCAATTAGTGTCAGTGTAACAACAACATGGAGTGTCAACAGTACCGCGGTAATGAGCAAACCTGACTGAGGTTTGATAAAGTGAAATATTTCAATGATTTTTGTAGCTTTTTGTAGAATTCAAGGGAATTTTATAACATACAGGACTGGCTACAGTCTGACAGAGAGTATTTTTGTGAAATATGTTGTGTTTAACATTTAAGTAAAGTGCACAACTGTACGTTAGTATATCTTATTGTAAAAGTGCTACTTTTAACGAGTTTGAGTTCTTTTTATTGTTCCAATAATTTCAACTTTAGGATTGATGTAAGGTGAATTATATTTACAACACCAATGTAGAGTTTAACTCGTTACCATGATCAAGAAAAACCCTGTTAAAAGTGTATGTTTAAAGCCATTGTACAGGTACATATACATTATTATAAAGTCGTCTAACACTCAATAGATAGATTACTCGAGATAGATAGTAAAGATAGATGGTATCTTTTCTTCAATATCAATGTTTTTATATACAGTGTCAAAACGTAATACAAAAATTATTGTATCTTTAAAAGAACATTGGAAGTTTGCATAGTTGTTTGAGACTTGGTCCTTATTAACTCACTTCCAAGATTTCTGAGGGATGTGAGATGTACAAAATGAAAGTTTTACTGTTGAGTTTTAATTTCGCCGGTATGGTATCAATAGTTTATCTCCATGAGGGTTCACTGTAGCTTGGGATTATAACTGCTAGTACAAGCAATATTGGCTAAAGCAATTCCGATGTGTTACTTAAATCTGACATACAAAGGATGTACAGAGGTGGCACCACAAATAATCAGGTAAAGGGGTGAAAAGGACTGATCGATTAGTATTGCTAATTGCGGAGGTTGTCTGATAGAGTGGGGGGGGGCTCACATAATGTTCCAGGTTTTTAAAACCTAAACACGTAGGAGTATTGCTTTCCTCGCCATACTGCCTGTAGAGTTCAGAAATGAGGTAGTATTAGAGAAAATACCTAGAACTTTTCATTCCACAATCTGTTCCATTCTTTTTAGTTTTACCAAATAGATATTTACAATTTTCTTCACAAGTCCGTTGTGTTACATCATTTTAAACGCTTCCCTTATTTTTAACCCACTTCTAAATAGGGAAGGCGTACAATTCGACATTTTTCTTTAGTTTCTATAATGTTCACTGATTTGTTCCGAAACTAAGAAACCGATTTACACTAAACGTTTTCAATTGAAAGAGGGCTGCTCAGATTAACCTCACGTTTGTTGTGGATTGGCATGTAACTGACGTTTTACATATAAAACCATATGGAAAGCCAGCAAAACATTTTGCGGATACGAGATTATTATCTCTACAATTACAATATCCATGGAAACTAATGTTGAGAATGTATAAAAATATTATTTATTTTATAATGTGTTTCCACGGTTACCAATGAGTTTTGTCAAGCATTTTGCTGTTTTCTGAAGTATTTATTCCAGTTCTCTGATTTCTAAGCTTGCCGAAGAGTAAAGCCAGTTGTGTATTCTCCTCATATAAAGTAAATTTACCCGATTAAGTAAGTCTTCTCGAACAAAAATCATAAGTGAGTAAACCACAAGACTTTACATGTTTCAGTAAGCTAAAAACAAGACCCACTTTCATTTTTATGAAGAGGTAAAAATCTAGCTCAACTATTTAACACCGAAGCGATGGAAAACATGGTAAGTAGAAGACTACTTTTTCAACACTAAGTGCTACAACTTTCTCTCACCTTAAGATCTAGGAAAGAATGTTTGACGCTGCGGTCCCTAAAATGATGTTGGCAGTGTTTAAATTAATTATTAATGCCTACTTGGACATTTTCTACTTACACGATGTTTCAAAATTAGAATTATGAGGGAAAACAACCCTAAGGCTATATTATTTCTACGTGTAGGACGAAGAATAGGTACATCATAACTAAACAACTGAACAAAGTATTTACGAAATCATATTTATATTTGGCATGATTATCATCATTGGGTTCATCTTTACGCAGTTTTAAGTCTGTAGAGGTAGTGAGTTGACCTGTCTAGTTTTCAACCTCAAACTATGTGTGTTTGTTTCATTTGTAAGGATCCAATTTCTGAAGATAATGAGTTTGCTTTTTGCTCTATTAATAAGTGCAAGTTATATTTAGAGTGGGCTAATATTGTTGAAACTAAATGTAACTAAAAGTGTAAAACCTGCACATCTGGCACAGATAACACTAAGGACGGCTCTGAGCTATTATCCAAAACAAAATGTGAGTTTTTGTTTAAAATGGGAGACACTATTAACAAACAACTCGCTTTACATACCAAAGAGTTTAAAAAAGGTCTTGATAAATTTAAAACACCCCTTCAGTCTTTTGTAATTAAGATTGATCCTTATGATATTCAGGTAATTGAGTATTAGGACAGGGTTTATCAGGTTAAACAGGATCACAAAAATATCATGCTTGAAAGCAAACAGCTTATTGAAAATGTAAATACCCTGGATGTTAAATTAGAAAACATGGAACAACGGTCGTAACAAAAACATTAAGGTTACAGGCGTACCAGAACTGGAGGTGATAGTGAAAAAGTTATCGGGGTTACTGAATGAGACTATTGACTATGCAGCTGACATTCAGGCAGCACATAGAGTACCTAGAAAACCTAAGTCAGGTTTAAGGCATATAGTAATTCAGATTACGAATAGGCAAAAACGAAATGCAGTAATCACGAAAGAAAAAATTAAAGGTAATTTGGCTTGTCTCAATTCTGCATCTTTGTATCTAATGCCCCTGACTCTAAAAACTATATAAATGAACACCTAACTGGATTATACAATGAACTACTTTTGGGGCAAACAATTTACAGGATGTAGGCTACAAGTATGTTTTATAAAAGTTGGTAACATCTTTACTAGAAGGAGAGATACAGTTAGGATCATCAATATAATATCTCAAACTGGCATAAAAACTACTGAACTCTAGTTGAATAGCTCCTCTCTGTGGCGTGTTAATATATTACACATTTAAATTAGTGTTATGGTGGTAAATAACCTAGAGTACTTACATATTTTTCACAAAACATTCGATGAATACGCAAGCACCTTAACTAACTTTTAATGTATCAATAAATATAATAAAAAAATATAAACTATCAAATAATCCTTAGTGAAGTTTGGTGTAAGGTGATGAAGAGACTAAATTTAATAATTCAGACTACAATACGCATCTCCAACCTAAGCAACATAATTAAGCTGGTGGGCTAATAATCTACATGGACTCTGACCCGCATTATCAACATCAGCTTATCTGCTTTCCTTCAGCAGAAATAATTAATGTTGTTTTACCTGTCTCCATTAACAACCATCATTTTACATTTTCTCTTTACGACATTTACCGTTATTTTAGTTATACTTAGGCAACTTTGTGAGATTTTTATATTAAATTAAATAAAAAGATTGGCCTAAATGTTATAATAGGTGATATAAAAGTATGCTCGTGAGGAAAATCAAGCTCTGACCAAAATTACATTGATTATTCTTTTTCTTACAAATTTATAAACTATGTAAAATCACCTACTAAGGTTTAAAAGTGTTTGTTCTCCTTTTGATAACGTCTTAATTAGAAACACAAAAAGTATAAAATTTAGCTGCAATGTTATTTCTGCAAGGTTAACTAACCATTGGGAATTGGCCGTTAAAGTGTAAATTAATTAATGTAGACATTACTCAAAAATCATGCTTTTACAAATGTTGTTAATGCTTTAAAAAGTTGCGTACACTATTTATACGTACTGATTGGAGACCTGGTTCTGTCAATGATGATGTCAATGTAAGTTTACAACATTTATATGATTTGTATAATGTATGTTATGATGTCTTTTTAGTCTAAAAACTAATAAAACGGTAACTCATTGATAACTAATAAACTGGCCAAATTGTTAAATAGGAAATACTGATTTTTTAAATTTTATATTGCTAAAATGAATATGAGTTAAAAATCCCAGTATTATGAGATGTCAAAACTAGTAAATACTAAAAAAATAATGTAAATTATGAAAACACTAGATACTACTGGAAACTTCTGAAAAGTATTATGGAAAACATACAATGAATTTTACTTATATAAAATAAATAGGTGAAATATGTAGAGGTGGCAAGGAATTGTGTTCTTGTACCTGATTGTTTTAATGATGATTTTGTTAATCTGACCTCAAAGCTGAAACAGGACGCATTTTATGTGATTTATTTGAAACAGCTTTCATAACAGTTCAAAAATATTTGAAAAGTTTTCAGAAACACAAAGCTTCATTCTTAAGGTTGTTAATAAAATGAAACTTAGAAAATGGACTGAGTAATTACGTAATTCTATGTTAAAATATTTTAAGTGACACTATAATTGCTTCAGCCGTTTATTCACATAATGTATGCTGAGAAATTTTGGTATTTTAATGACACTCATAAAAAACGTTTAACTCTCCGGCTTCACGACCTCAAAACAATTACCTTGAAACTTAAAGTCCAGTTATTATAAAATGTGGATCAGGAGACTTATTGACCATAATTTATTTTCAGGTGGATTTATTATACCATTAAAAAGGACATGCCTATTTCGTACATGTTATTCAATAGAAGAGCACGGGTAATCTATACACTTTGTTAGTGCGTCTTTTAAATATTTTTCCCCTTGTCACTCATATCTTATTATTGAATAATACAAAGGAAAAAAATTGAGTGTAGTTATTTATTGTAAAAACTCTTTTTATACTTTCTAGTAAGTTGAAAGAATGTTTCATATAAGAGAAACATGCTGTACTTAAGTAACTCAACTCTCAACTAAAGATTATTAAAGATCTCTTATACATCAAGTAAACACCATTAAACTGATAGTATATTAACATTAACCGCAACTCGCAAGAAGAGTCAAAATGTTAGGTGAGAACTGCTATTGCACTAGTTAGACAATGTTCTGATCACTGCCAGTCAAATACTTGAAGGACAGCTGAAATATTCACAGAGTTGCTAGTCGTGTTTCAAACTCCCCGTCAATCACTATAGTTCGTCTACCTGCCATCCATTGAGAAAGTAGAACTACTATCCCATACTGGGGGACTTTCCTCTTGGTCAGTTGATATGATCGTTTCTATGTTTATGGTTTTTACAGCATTTTAAACAAATTAGAACACCTATATAGGCACCGTCCAAAAACATAATTGTTGGTTTGAAAAGTAGTTGAATATGTTTTTATATTTAAAGCTTGAGAAAACTGGTACCTTATATAATATATAGACTATAGAACTGTTGCCTCCATTAAATATAGATTACAATATCCAAGTCACGCCATTAAATTGACAACCCATGTGATATAAGACCTCAATATTCTTATATAACTGCAAGAATGAACCAATACAAATACAACCTGCCAGAACATGAACAGATGGGCTAATCATCTAAACACGTTCATTAAATGTAAAATAAGCCTAATTTTATCTGTATTTCCGCTAAATTCGATTTTGTGATGATAGTTGTGATGAGTTTCATATTAAAACAAATTCCACGTTCCCTTTCTGATATTACTTCTCATCGTTCTACTCTAATATTAATGTAAGGATGATCGGATTTTAATTAACTGAAATCGGTTAACGCAAAATAAAATATTTTATATATATATATTATATATATATATATATATATATATATATAATTTCAATAAACATTGAATCACAAAAAGTACTTGCTCCGCCGGGAGTCGAACCCGGATCTCTCACTTGCCGGGTGAATGTGCTACCATTACACCACAGAGCGCTTACTTTTTCCGATTCAATTATTTTGTATTTGGCCGTATCTGTCACATATGCCTTTAAATAAGCAAACTAACATATGATTGGAAGACCAAATAACTGTCAAACGACTTTTCTTTACATTAAATTGTATAAATGGCAATAGCCTTATTTAATTTCAATAAACATTGAATCACAAAAAGTACTTGCTCCGCCGGGAGTCGAACCCGGATCTCTCACTTGCCGGGTTTGACAGTTATTTGGTCTTCCAATCATATGTTAGTTTGCTTATTTAAACGCATATGTGACAGATACGGCCAAATACAAAATAATTGAATCGGAAAAAGTAAGCGCTCTGTGGTGTAATGGTAGCACATTCACCCGGCAAGTGAGAGATCCGGGTTCGACTCCCGGCGGAGCAAGTACTTTTTGTGATTCAATGTTTATTGAATTAAATAAGGCTATTGCCATTTATACAATTTAATGTATATATATATATATATATATATATATATATATATATATATATATTTTAAACATGCTGTAATAATTTCCAGTTTGATAATATGAAGATTTGTATATAAAATATTCCTACCAATAAAACATCCTAGCATTATACAGTTATTTATAGAAATGTGTTAAGAATTAAAAGTGCTATTTGTTTATTATTTTGAAGTCAAATGAGTTTCTCTATGATTGAAGAATGGACTTAGTACATCATAGACTCTTCCGCCTCGTGTAATCACCCTCCAGTGACCTACACAATGACGTCATCAATTCTCAGTAAGGCGCTTACGACGCAAGTGGTAGAGATGAAGCTCTACTTATGACGTAATATGTGTGAGATGTGTATCACTTTGGCTATCGGCTTTAGTGACATATATTAGCGTATTACAAATTTAGTTATCTCTATGTATATTTAATAAAATACCTTGTTTATAATAATTAATATATTGCTATATACACGTAAAAACAATAAATAATAATTTTATATTAATACTAAAATATCCTACGTAGCTAACATATCACATGAGTTTTCCTAATTTCAACAGTAATATTCTCATTAATCAAGAACGTGCTGATTGAACCATTTTTAGGAATATATCTTCTTTTGCTATCTCTCTTTTGCATGAAAAATAATAGTTCAAGTTGTATGTCAACCGAGGTATATTTCATATTTATCTACACACAAAAAACAATTACATAACGTTGTATGTTCATTTACAATCCTGAAAACTAATTTTCGGTTTAATTTGGTGCTGTTCGTATAAAGTATATTAAATATGGACACATGATAAAAAATGTTGCCAAAAAAAGTATAAAACAATTTTTCATTAATCCACTAATGAACCATATTCTAATTCCCAATAAATAGGAAAATAACGTAAGTGATAAGGTTTTTGTTTCATTCAGTACCTCTATAGTTCTTTTACATATCCTTGGTTTAAACATATATCAAAGTATCATAGCCAGTAAGGTTTGACCGTAATTCTGCCTCATTGCATTAAGGCCTAGTAGGACTTATTTAAGTGATTTGACTAAGTTTGTAAATGTTAAAAATATCAAGATTCCTAGATACCTATTTAACTTTAAAATAAGTATAACTGACCGGTAATTCTTCAACACTAACAATTGTAAGACGCATGATACGTACACTTCCCCGTACACAATGTGGACACATCTAAAGTCCCACCCTAGGGGTGCGGAGATAAAGCACACAATTTAATTTTTAGCTCCCACGTTCCACACACAGGTCATATTTCACAAGAGTAAAGCTCAGAAGAAATCTGTGGTACCAGAGCTCTAAGGGATGGCTAGCGTTGGGCAGTTTATTCAGGACATAAATCTACACCGCGATGCCCTACATCGCTAAGTAATGGATAGCCACAAAACAAACAAAGGTTGGTATTATAAAAATAAACGGATTTTCTCTCATAATAATACATGTTTCATATAGTTTTTAAATATGCTGACGACAAACATGAATGTCATATGGATGCTTTATAATGAAATAAATTTTTATGATCTAATTGTAAATTTGTATGTTTAAAAAGTTTTTATTTCATTTATTACATGATTGAGAGACGATGGAAAATGAATTTCGAATTTATATTTTCCTATAATACAGTAATTGCAATATGAATTGTCATTATCCTTTTTACTGGCCAATGGCACATTGTAGTGGGTAACACGGTTATCACAATATAACTGGATCAAGCAACGTCGAGCGCGGTTGCTGCTTGGAGGGGTGACCACTGAGCGATCCTGTTCTTGCAAGAAGCCGCCTTCGTGGTGGTTCGGAAGCCACCTTTAAGCCGTTGGTTCCCAGATTAAGTGTTAGAGAGGGTTTCTTAGCCCTAACTTCGGCTGGTAAAATAAGACATCTTTACCTTACACGCTTACGTTTTACTTTTTCTAAGTTCTACGTAAAATTTAAACAACCGAAATTTATCTATGAAATATTAATAAACTCTATCACGTATTCTCTATGTTCTGATAAAATGGAACGTGAAAGAAATTCACTAAAAAATTAACATGGAAAGTAAGGATGGAGGTTTCCTTTTGATTATATTTTAGTTTTAGACGAATTAAATTAACTTATTAAATTTCTATTTGTCAAAGTTTAAATTTCTTATTAAATTATTAACATGTTACTAAAAAGTATGTAATGACAACATACTACATACTATGCATTACTCGTTTGTCTAGTGAACTAATAGTAATAGTAGAGCTACATCTGTCGGTAGTACGATCGTCACTGGTCGGAGATTTCCCTCGAGTAACAGAGCTCCTTGAGCCAGCTGTCGTTTAATTAATTACTGAGCTGATACCATAGTGTTGAATTAAAACTAGATTGCATATGAAAACTCTGTAAGTTTACATTTACTCCTGATTTAATTTAAAATACAAAGATGATTAAATATCACTGTTTTAATTAGCTATTTAAATTTACCTGTGATTAAAAAATCTTCGTAATATGTATTCCCAATGTCTTTGATTATGTATCAGCCTATGGGATATCATTTCATACACGGCATGTTGCCTATTGAGATTTCGTGGCTGTCGGCTATCTAGGAAGAAATAAAGGAAACAGCGATTATAAATATACAAGGTAGGAGTTGTGCACACCAAATCCCATGGTGTGACGTGCATCTATATCGTATTCAGAGTTCATCAGACAAATATGAAGCTTCATTCACAATTTCAGGTCAGGTAGTTTTCAAAATATTGTGTGCATAGACAGACAGAAGTGAAATGTATACGGTCCCTTGAGTGATAGGCTTCGCTGAAGCTCAGCCAATTACAGAAAACTATTTAACATGTAATGTATTGATTCATTCCAACAATAATAAAAAATACTCAATATCAAATCTAATTCATAAAATGAAATTAGTTTAGTTACCATTAATATTGGTTAAATATCTGAACGAAAACTTTAGTTTAGAAGCGCTATCCATGCATTACAGATCAGAATAACTGTAATCAAAACATATTTCTCCCTCAAAAAAATCCGTATGGATACAAAGCATATTTTCTGTAAAATCAAAGTAATATACAAATAATAACAACAATATCCTATCACTAATTTATATTGATAAATATATTTTTAAAACGTGGTCATTAGGAAATACTAATATAGATTACTCTGGTGAACTCCAATGCCAGACACTGCCAACTCTCATCTAGTAGTTGCCATCCTTAGTGGGATATCTGATGCAGCTGTAATACTGGATTGGACACTGTTTCACTTCAGTGCAAAGTGTAGTGTTAGTTATTGATATTGAAAGAATATTCTTGTATAGCTTATCATCATTGAGATTACGTTTATACCTTTGCAATCACTAATCTAGTTATAACGTTAGATTCTTTCAAAGACATCTCATCCTATCAACATTTATATGTTATGCAACATAGATATTAATAGCGTACTATATGAATTGGGATGTATCAGTATTTTACTTACTTACGTTAATACAATTATTTTACGTTATTTAAATGAATATGTCAACTTAGATAGATAGATGTTGCAGAGGATTGCCTAATTTCAATCACTCTTTTTGACGTACAGAAATCGTTTCATCGTAATCTGTTTACGATATATTGGCAATCACAGTGAACCTACAGCACAAGGCGGAAACAGTGCAACACGCTGCTATATCACGTGTGTTTAATTGGCAATGAGAAATCTTGCCACTCGTTAAAATTTACTTTATATCCCAAGGAAAAGAAAAAGTAAGTTTTTAATTGTAGTTAGTAAATTTTTAATTGACATATAAACCCAGCAGGAATAAACTCTGGCTGGTTTATACCTTCCAGTTGAACCCACCACTGGGCACAGCAACAACCGATGTGTCACTTCAATCTGGGTAACCTTATGAACGTCCAGGAGCGGCAAATCACTAACCGCAAATGTCGAGATTCTGGGGTTCATAGGCAATTCGATAGGTCTAGTCTACTGTGGGAGATGACTGTTGGAGTTGGTGGGGTTTTTTCCCTAACCTCAGAGGTTCTTACTAGCCTCAACAAGGATGTGCCACTCCCTGCCTGCTTTCTGCAAACTGGAAAGGTTGGTTTAGAGTTGGCCTCCCCTTCTTCTGGGGATACATGACTTTGAGATGTAGTGCCCTAATTCTGCATCATGGATCTCGATAAGAGGCGGTCCCTGCTCCCTAAACTTACCCAACCTTAATATCCTGTCACTCCGGAAGCAGCGCAAAGGTTCTTACAGGACTAAGTGCAATTTATAAGCTTCTTGTCCTAAGAGAACAAAAACATTACATATAAATACTGAAAGTACCATTCGTAGAGAAATATAAAGATAACACTGTCTGCAAATCAAGAATATTACAATTTATTATTTGTTGAAGTTTTAGAATCAAACGGAGTTTTATATTCCAAAATGAAATATTACAAATAACCTCATATACTATGATAAATTGTTATATATTTCTTTGCAGAGCACACACTGTTTTCATAATTATGATCTGGATGTAATTATACATCTTAATTTTTAAAGTCATTTGGATGTTTCCAAAAACATATATCTATATTTCCCAAAAACGTTTATTAGTTATCACAGTTGTTAAACGCTTCTCAGACAAAAAGAGCTAATACATGTTCCACATGATATTGAGATCCTTGTCTGAAGTCGGAAGCTAATGTGACAGACTAAAGACAAGTACGACACTAAGCAGGTTTTTACTTTTCTGGAGAGTTACATTTGTCACTTTCTAGGAAAATATATTTTACAAGTTTATTATTAAAAGGCAGCCATTTATTTATTAGCCAACTAATATTGTGCTGCTATACTAACAGATAATAAAGCATTTTCTTTTAGTTAGTACAAGTACATACGCCAATAACGTATGACCCTAAATTCGTATATATATAGATTTATTGTGGAGAATTAAAACGTATCGTGGTGATTAAAAAGGGCATACTATGGTATTTTATTTAGTTAATTAGTGTTAAATGTGTGTCATTAAATAAAACACGTTGTCAGAGTCATGTGTGAACAACTTTTACTGAACACGTATACTCCCTGCATATGTGAATTTGCTAAAGATTGCAACCTAAAAGATTTCTTAAGTCATAAGTTTTAAAGAGTTTGTGTTAGTTTTTTAAATTAATTATTATTAATTATAAATAATTTTGTATGAATATATTCAAACATATCATATAAACATTTAGATATAATTATAGTATATTAAATATTATTGATAAATAAATAGTTGTATTAACTATATTTTTATGAATATAGAACGTAACATAAACTAGGACATACTGTTTACGGTAGTAGCAGTTTCAAATACTTAAAACATTATATTACGTTATTTGGAATATATATGTATTACTATGGAAAGTTTGTCAGAAATATGAAAGCGAGTACATAAAATTCACAATTTTACCCGTGTCATCCCACTTAGATCATATAGCACTACGGAACTAATTATTATTATTATTATTACTTATACTACTTGCTTGCTTACTTATATTATTATTATTATAATTGAATTTTTTAATGGAGTTTTCTACTTTCTTCTATAGCAAAAGTGCTTGAATTAAAAAAACTAAATTTTCTTAATGGCTTAACTAATAAAATTAACCAAAACATTAGTATTCATGCACTTATTTACTACAATGATGAACAATAATCTAGATTATTAGTTGTGTAAACAAAACATTACTTGACTATCATATGAACACAAGGCTCCCTTTAATTTATAGTTATAGTAATAGCTATGTCTCATAATCAAAATTTAAATTACACTAAACAGATACTATCTTTACAGATATTAGTATACATTTAAATCTTAGAAAAGTTAAGTGCACAGTCCTTGATCAGAAGTCTAATGCAGATTTCAAGAACAATATTATTATCTAAGTTATATTTCAGACTGTTCAAGTGTCTAATTTAAAATTTTACGTATTGGAAATACTATATAATCACTAATAAGGTAGGTTTTCACATAAAGTAATTGAAACCGGTTGGCTTTCTTGACAATGCGGAAATATGTTACTTGAAATATGGATCTATCTCTAACCATTCACAGGAGAAGGTGATATATGAACTTATAAATACAACCCATACTATGATTGCTATTAGGGCAATATTATAACATCTTTTAAATTCAGATTTGATTAGCAATGTAATTTGATAAGAAAAGCTGCATATTTTACAAAATAGTTTTGTTAAGGGTAATAATAAAAAGTTATACTTAATCGCATAGCAGCTCACAGTAATTGACTACTTCACGTCCAATGATGAAGCCTGAAGTTCATTATCATCAAAATTATTATTGAACAAAATATAACAAAAATGTAGGGTTTAATTTTTCATACTCATGAGCACTAAATATTACCTATTAGGGTCATCTGATTTATGAAAACAATTAATTGTTTTTGGAAAATAAGGATCCCTCTGTGAGTCGGATAGTACGTCAGAGATTGATAGAAAATCACTATGTGCCACGTAGCCATTCCACTAATTCTATCATTGTATAATGGAATATATAAATTAAAATACATGAAATAAATACACACACATTTAAATAGGAAACTGTTTTTAAGGGGTGATACACGACAGGAGTTTAAGTGTAATTTTCTGGAGCTAAACCTTGGCTGGAGATTTAATTTAGAAGACATAGCGTCCTCTTTCCCCTGCTAGTGACACCCTCCTACCGTGCTTGAATTTAAAAAATAGTCAACGTTCGTCTCTTATTGGATTCATTTGGCTTGAAGTTAATTTTGGACTAAATGGACGTCATTTGCTTCAATATAACACAATAGTTATTCAAAAGTTTTACGTAAATTAAGACTAATTATTCGAATTGTAAACCATGACAGTAAATAATCAAACTTAATGGTGGGATGGGAAAATATTTATGTATTAGGTAAAAAATATGGATCCAAAATAAACAAGACTTCGAAAATAATATTATCTTCGAAGCTATATTTCAATAAAATTACAAAACTTTTATTTCAAATGAAAAATTAATAATAGACTACGTTCTAATAATTATACGAGTAATTATAACTGTCAGTAAATGTTTAGTATGAAATTCAAAATATACATCGGGGATATTTTACAACGAACTTTTTCCACTTTTATTTCAAACAGTTATCGTTTCATTCCCACGCGTTAACTAATATTTGATTTAAGAAACTCTGTGAACGCGGTTTTTCGGCTCTTCACTACGTTTCTGTCTAGCTCTTAAAAAACGAGATGTATATGTAATTCTATATAACATAAACTATGAAATGTTAGAGTTAAGGAACTCCATATGTACTAAAAAACAACACAGTTTTTTTAACGATTTAGTATTTTTCTAAGATTAAAAATCTTGTATACCAATTCTGAGCCAATTCGAAAGTTTGTTTAAAATGATCCAAAGATCATATGATTTTTAATGAATTGTTTGTAATTTTCTTTTTCAAAATATTGCTACAATGTTTAGTTTTTACTTGTAAAGTTTTGCCAGTTCAAATTTGTGTCCGAGTAATTTATTTCTAATTCATTGAAGTTTTTATTCCAATTGTAAGCAAATGTTTATCATCTGATTAACTATTCAATTTGGTGTTTCTCTGTTTTTAAAGAAATGTTTACTTAATAGTTTATAAAGTACACAGTACTTATAATATAAGCCATGTTTATATTATAAGCCAACTTATTTTTAAACTTACATGGGCTATTCATTCTTGATTACGTTTTCAAGGATGACTAGAAGCTCTTTTATATGCAGTGGAATAGATGCTTGTAGAATGTTCCAAATTAGAGGCCAGTCCGGTATTTGTTGTTGATAAAAACAACTGTTGTGATAGGCTGATAATTGCATCCTTGTTTTTCTGATTAAATCAATTAATAGCGTTCTTTAGCAATAGCATTTGTTTTATTAGGCTGTGGTGAGTTTTTGCACTGATCTACTGTTTTGGAAGAATGTTGATATTTTATAAAGTTAATTTTGTTATATTTTAACCAATGCCATACACTTTTATGATTAATCCAAAACTTTAGCAATCAAATTTCCATAAATAAATAAAACCAGCATTCAACTAAACGTTAGTGTTCCTTGACTCAAACAGGCTGGTGCGTGGTCGCTACACCCGTCTCGAACCATGTAACATATAGCACTGAAATATCCTGAAAAATTGCTTAAGTTTATAATATATCTGTAAAAGAGTGTTCCAATATTTTTTTGACTATACTTTATTTGAAACTGCATTTGGCACATGTTATGAACAAAAACATCTTTTATTACATTTAAACTCGATTTACAATAGATGTCGAATAAATAATTTACCACTTTAACGCAATTGTTATTGACTCTAAACAGAATGTTCATTCAATAACAACAAATATATATTCGCTTTGAACAGATCTTTCACCAAGTTTTTATGAACTTTTAAAAGTTGTTCATGAAAAAAATAGACATATTTTCTAATGGTAGTTTGTTTATGGAGCTTTACATAAAGATTTTAAATAGATTTCCATCTGCCTCAAAAGTGGTCTAGAACGTATTACAATCTATTTATGTATTATTTACACACACACACACACACACACACACACACACACACACACAGAATTTTTAATATATAAACTTTGATTATGTGATGCAAGATTAGATTTTAAACAGTAAGTTTACTGGCTGATGAAGTCAAATATTTATTCTCACTTTAGCCGAGATCCTAGTCATATCTACTTAACTTGAATATATTAAAATAAAGTTTATACCTTGATATTTTTTACCCTACCATAATTAGAAACAAACTATATTAGCCTATTGTATTAGAGCTCTAGAACGTGAACACTGACCATTTTATATCTTATTCTTCAGAATTAAAATTTATTTCCTATTACTCATTTCTTATAGATTTAGTCAGATAAATAGTTATATTGAAAATCACAAAGGATTTAAAAGAATGGAAAAGTGTTGGTTATAGAAATTAGCAAGATATATTACCGAGCTTGGTATATTTATACAGTGCTACTGCACGTTACCAATTAATATTTTTGTAATAAATAGAATTTTTTCAGATTTATATGATTATTTACTCTTTGCTGTGAAATTAAAGTCCTCGATAAACCAGTAAGCATATTCCTTGTCGCTCATCGGTTTGGGTATAGCAAATGCACTGCACGATGGTCATTACAGTTTCAAGCCTTGAGGGATGCGACTGAGGAGCGGTCGACCAGACACCAGTGAGTCGCCAACCTCAAACCTCAGAGAGTGACGTCATGAAACCTCAAGCTGTCACCGTCACACACTGTTCTACTATAGCCCACTCTGTTTAATACCGCGTCCCAAGGAGATCTTACAACGGAAGATGGCTGTAAGTTAGTTGATTACGAAAAAATTTGTTTTATAATAAACCATATGTAAAAATGCATTCTTAAAAATCTAAAAACAATGTGTTGCGATAAAATATATGAACGCAACCTTGCTACAGCCCCTCAGAGACTTTCCAACCTTTCAATTTACTGGCATTTTCTATAACAATTTCTTACAACAATAGATTTTATACTTTTCTACCACCTTTTGTTATAAAGCAAACAGAACAATCATGTGTGTATCCAAAACCAACATAATAAACTAGTTTACTCAAACCCACCAGCATACAATTCTTACTGTCGAATGCTATACAATTATATTTGTTTTAAACTTTATACTGGAAAAATTGCTAAATATTGTATATATTTTCCGCTTATGATTCCAGAAAGTTTCGACAGTTACCAGAAAGTATGAGTACGATAAATTTCATTTAGTTAATACAAATATGTGTAGCGTTTATTAAAAGTACTTGAAACAGTATGCAAAACGTAAACAGATACTTATATATGCCATGTGTTACCATTCCCTTTGGAATTATTAGTTTCAAGACAAAATTTAGTTTCAAGCAGGAGAAGTGAGAGATAAAGAGGGGTAGATAGATAGAAGAGATATTGAAAAAAGGAAGTGAGAAGACCTCTGGAATTTCCAGTGTCAGAAATACGAGAGGTTAGCTAAGGATGAATAGTTAAAAACAAAAGTTTGAGATACCATTTGGAAAAGAAACAAAATTTATCATATGGAGAGGGCATTTCACAAGTAGGTAGACGTAATGACATACTCAGCTCGGATAACCCCGTGGTCTCTGTCCACGTACGCATAAAAATGCGTACATGAGCCCCTGGAGTCAGCACATAATACCTGGCTAGCCCCTACAAGCCTCTCTGCCTCTAATGGTATTCATTCAAGATTAGTATTCATTCAATTAAATTAAGGAATAATGGTTACATCCCAGTTTTTAAGGATCTTAGAACAACAAAGAAATTGATTTCTTAAGTTATACTACGACTGTTATTGTTTAATATTCTGTACAGTTTCAATATGATAGCAGTGAGGAATTACTGTATGACAAATATGCAATAATATCAAACCAATGCAGACGAGCACATAATTCCTAACTGATTAACCGAACCACACGACTAGTCGTAGGCAGTGCTTCAGAAACAACTTTATATGCTCATATCAATTATAATCTTGTTTATATGTTTCAGGACGACAGTGTTTCTGAATATAATAAACTGTTAAGCGTTTTCTAATGTGCAAACTAATATTATACCATCAGTACAATTTCGTATTGTGTTCCGACTAACCTCTGAACCATTTTCTATTTCATACCTCTAGTGGAGAGCCGCATATTAATTCTACTGTTCTTCTAATTATTGTAACGCAAGTCATGTTTGTCCTATTTCTAGAATTCAATACGTATAAGAGCAGATATTTTCACCAACTGTCATTTATAAAATTAACAAATCCTATGTTCACATCAAGTAATGAGGTTTTCCATTGAATGGCGTTGGAACGAGTAAACAATACGTACAATCACAGTGTTGTCCTTGCACTGCTTTAGAACTGTCCATTTTAAGTCGACCCGACTCTTGTTATTGTTACAAAAGTATTGTTTAGATCGGAGCTATTCTATTGGACTTGAATCTGGAACGTTTCAGTGAGTAGAAATCTAATTCTGTTAACTGTTACATTGTGTGTCCTCATTGTTTACGAGTATAATATAACCGATGAATCTTCTCAACAACCATTCTGCTTAAATGACTCAATAAAACTAAATTAATAATTATTTTTAAAGGAGAATAGTAAAATAGTTTCACCTAAATTCAGATTCATATTCCTATTTAGCTGGGACTAAAGAAGTGAAATAATAAGCTGTAATAAATTGTTTTAAATATTTTACATTTCAAATAAGTCCGTGGGGATTATAAATGGATTAATATGCATAAACAATAGTCAATTATGCGCCATATGCTTTGTTATGAAACATAGAGGCACTGATCTTTTTTGTTTTAAGTTATTTTATATATAATGTATTTTTTAAATTTGTTCTATAATTTTGGCAAATCCATCACGAAATATTCACTAAAATCTAATTTTTTGCGTCCTTAACTTATAATAGCTTAAACTGTTTTTGACTTGAGTTTTTGACGCCTTATGAAGAAGATAGACTCCAATCCTCGTAAAGTAGTGTTATAATTTTGTAACATATAATGATGGTAAATTTCCGAAATCTTATTATTCTAATCATTTTAGACTATATCTATTTAAAGCTGCAACTGCACAGTAATAGTACAATCAAAATTAGTCTACATATTTTGTGCATTTTATAGTTATAAATAGTTTTAAAATGTTAAAGTATGTACACTTTTATACAAATAATGTATTGTAATAGTCGCCTTATATTATATTAAAATAAAGGTATAAACCAGAATAATGTTAGAAAATGGTCATTTACCTGAGCAATATATCAACCTAACATTCTATTCAATATAACAAAAACGTTCTGATAAACCTATTAAGTTATCAAAATGAATTCTTTTTTAGTGGAACAATGATAATGTATACAAATGCGTTATAAGAATGCAGACCAAAATTGCATACCAATACATTTATCGTAACACAGTTTTATTCAACTTCAATGTATTTATTCACGAAAATATTTTAAAATTAATTCAACAATCTGTACTCAACAGGCGTACAATGAAACTACTAGTTAGGAAAACTTTCACTTTTAAACAACTGTTAACGGTATCCATGCTCCAAAATTTGTTCATTAGTAATAGCAGTGAAAAATCCACAGCAAAATAATATGCTCCATTTCCGTTTGCCTTCTTATAAAGACGACATTGAAAGTTAGGTTTACGTGTTATGTACTAAGTAATGTTATAACATACTATATGCTTGTCACATACTGGAAAATATTATATGATTCAATTACACAGTATAACTGTTATCTTAGTGATTTATTTATTTTCCGTTTTGTAGTAGAGATCATGTTTACCTATAAGACTAAATTGGGATAGTGACCCAAAGAGTATTTTTAAGTAAGGGCATATAGTTGTTTAAACACTAGTGGGTGCCATATTTTTGCGTAGCTATGGATGTGACTTTTCTGTCTTCTGAGAGAAAACGATATTCAGAACATATTCTATATACCGGTGGAGGGGAGGGACGCTGCAAATCCCATATTGACAGGAAGTAGGTCACGATCACAAGAGTGTTAGTGAGACTCAGACAGTGAGTGGGATTCCATCTTTGTGTGTGATTCACACCAGGATAATAAAACTTATAGTATAAACCGTATATGACCGTATATTCTGTTCCGAAAGTACATATTAAAAGGAATTACTAATATCATTGTCCTTTCAGTATCAAGCTTCGGAAACTGCTTGTCTTTGAGGTTTTTGAAGTGTTTGAGTGAGTCTTCATATGTTTAGGACAATCGCATCCCAGAGATTTCAAAGGTAGGCATTTCACTTTTTGAGGTTCAGATAATTTGCTCACCCACCGCAAAATGTCTTTTAAGTTCCTTTAGGTTCTGACCATAATATGACATATTTATTGTCCTGAGAATGATACAGTTCAAAACGATGAGCCTCAAGACTCCTTTCCAAGATTGGCGTTAACAAAGAATTAACCGTCACAATTTAATTCTTTGAATAACTTTTGTGGAGGCAATTCGTATTTTCATTCAAAATTCTTATTTGTCACTTAATGTAATTCTGACCAGATTAAGAATTATTACGTTTAGTGCGTTAGTATACAATTTCAATGTGAAAACTCTTGTGCATACTTCTGGAATGACCATTGTGGAGCTTTCAAGACAAAACTTTTTTTTATTTTTACCATAGGACACGTCGGAAACCCCAATTAATATTAGTTAAATTTTATTTAAATGAGTTATGCAAGCGATAAACACCTTTTGGTAACTTAGAGTAGTCACGTTTAAAGGCATTCCACATATATGAAACCTCGGAAACAGTTTGTTAAAAGTATAATTGTAAAATGTCAAGTGATACAGTTGGGAGGTAAATATATATATATATATATATATATATATATATATATATATATGTTTATCATTGATATGACGTATAGGAACTATACTCCAATCAAGATGAAATTTTATGAATATCGTGTATTCAAATAACTTGTTATCCCTTGTTTAATGACAAATGGAGTGACAAAAGTGCCGTGACATTTCCAGGTCATGTCGCAATCCTAGTATCGAGCCAGGGAGGAATTACTGCACTGAATATTCCTGTTTCTGCATTTATTGAGTTGACGTATTGTTATCAATATTTGTAAGAGTATAAAACATATCTGAGCTGTACAAGCCATATCTGTATTCCGGTTTATATGTATGTCCGTACGATATCTTGAGAACCCTCTTAGATACAATGGTCTAATTTCGTTAGACTGTATGTGTTTGTCTATCGTAAAGAGATTGGATTTGAGGGGTAGCTATTTCATACATTCAGGAAAGCAGTCAGTAAGTAGTATTTGAGAATAATTTATAATATTTTTATATATAAAAAAGGCTTAACGGAACAAGATATTAAAGTAAGGAAGACCGAATTAGATAAATATAACAAAAGGCGTCCTTTGAGACTATGGGCATAATGATATAAATGGGACACGGTCATTTCTAATCGCAGGAAACCCTGGGGGCAATCCATCTAAATAAATGTACATAGGTAAAGTTGGTTATAAGGGGGAGGCTTCTTTCCATAAATGAGTTTAATGATGTATTGAGACATCATTTTATTTTCATAAAGGTATTATTCAATACTAGCATTCTTTAAATATAGTTTAAGGATCTAATGGAGGAAATATTGATGAGGAGATAATACGATCCAAACTAAGGATAACCCATATATGCTGCACCGTATATGCTGATCTTGTCATCAATCATATGGTATAAAAGTCATCATTTTATTGAAGAACGAGCATATATCTAGTATAAGTGATCTACATGCACTTAATATATAAAATGGAGTAGAGAAATTTACTGCTTTTGCGTTCCTATTGTACGAAATAAATTATTCTGATTTTGACTCTCAAATCATCAATACAATGCGACCCACAGGTTGTCAACAAATCGCCACTTTATTTTGGTCAAATAAAGTTCTTATTTGATGTAGGTTGTTGTTGTATGGTTGTTATTGTCAAAATAGCATGAGTTGAAGTCAAAGACACGCTGTGTCACATGCATTATGGCATTCGATGTGACCACAATGAGGTGGCAACTCTGTGCTAGTGACAGTATCTGATACATGGCTCTATAATGTTCTCGTTATACACGTTCTCTTGACACGTGATTCTGTCTGTAGTCAAGGATTAAAAAACAGAGTTCCAAATGTTGCTTGGGTTCACGTTAAAATTTGTCCATCTCTTTTATTCCAGATCAGGTGCTTCTTGTTCAGTACAGCATTCTTTCTTGAAATTAAACCTAAGCTATCGGTAGTAGCATAAAACAGTTTCTTATTTAATCGAATATTTTCTGATACTGAGCAAAGTCTATTGACGACGAAAACTGTATTTATAAGAACAACTAGATATCCATTATAGGTAATCTGGGCTTTGTCATGTAACATTAAACACAGAAGCACGAGCAGTTTGCACGAGTTTATGTTTATAGACAAAGCGAGGGAATCCACCATTTGGTGTCGGATACGTTCAAACACTTCCGCTTGCTCATTTGACAAATTTCTGAGAGTTACAGAAGAGAGGGTATTCTACAGAAACTTTTAATTACAATTGAGTACTACTTTTTAAATAATACAATAATAATAAATTATTTTATGCCATTTTTGTTTTCCAATAATTATCTGTGATATAATTTAACTATTTAGTAATCTATGGTTTGAGAAAAGCAATTTGTTTTATAAATGTATATTATTAAATTGGAAGCATACATCTCATATAGACAAACAAATATTATTATTTCAAAGAGCTCAGGAAAATGATGGTATTTAAAAATATGTTCCTAATTTATATAAAAGAGGGTTTATAGTTGCAAAACTTCAATTCCGTAGCGATTTATTGGTATATTGTTTATATTCGAGCTCACTAGCTCTAAAATACAAAGGCTAAAAAACGTGTTTTGTGTATTCATTGCAATTCCATTTTAATTTTATTTCATCATAAAGTCAATAGAATAAATGTAATATCATTTATTAAGCTGTACTTCTACTTTTCTAACAATAATTCCATAGTATGATGGAAAGAGATGGAGATATCTAACCCGATAAAAATATATGATTATGTATATTATTATTATTTATTTTATATTCATCTTTCTTCATTATAGTATTATTAAAGTCTAAATAAAGTTAAAATTGTTAAGAATCATATTAATTTTATATAACTAACATGAAAGTTAAATAACAGTAAGCTAAAATAATAATATAAGATAAAAGCATTAGTTTAATTTCAAACTTTTGGAGCCAGCGCTATTAAATATTAATCATAAATGTAAACGCTACAGATTAAAAAACCCTAAAATTAATAGTTTGACTTAATTTTTCTAAGCTAATTATGACTCATAAGAATATTAATTCAAATTGATATCCATTGACTCCATGTTTATCTATGTATCAGTATATGAAGGTCTGCCAGACATGTTGTCAATCTTCTAACCACAGAACAGTAACGTCACGAAACCTCAACTTATCACTGTTATACCTGCAGACTTAAAAGGAACCATTCACTGTTCTACCATACTATGCCTAGTACAGCTGTGTCAAGGTCTGACAGTGAGGCGAGGTTTCGTGACGTCGGTACCGTCTAACCACATGCAGTGACATCACGATAGCTCTGTTATTGTAATACAACAATAATGACGGAGGCATTAGGTTCCTTTGTTCTGAAACTATGAGGTCAATAGGAATTATAACAACGAAGTTTCAAGGAGAAATATCCTTGAAGATTGAATGTAACATACTGGCAGACAAGCCGTAGACTTGGTCTGTCCAGTGGGCCCGAATTAGATTAGGGACATAACAACTGATTCGGATATTTGCATTGTCTATACCATTGAAATATCTACATTCTTCACTCACCTGGCTTTGCCCTTCTCCTAAATTTTACCCTTAGTAATTTCTTGTTAAGATGAGTTCAGTTGCAAAACGTCAGCCTTTTAGTCCCTATTAGGGGTTGAGATCCTCTGCTTTCTCCAATTAGATTTCTTCTGTAAGTCGTCTACTCTTCTGAAATATTTTCAGGTTTCTAAAACACTTCTAGATTTTTCTTCCATATAATATAGTCTACAAGTTTATCGTACAGTTATAAAGATATATGAATATGTATATGACATTGCAAATTTTTAAACAGTTTGAGAATTAATATATTTTAAAGCAGTTAAAACTGGCAATTTCAGAGCATAATTTTTTTTATTATTAAAGTTAACCAATTGCTTTTTCAAAAGAAAAAGAAAATGAAAGAAGTAATTTTCAGTCTATTTTATGTTTTTAAATAACGTTCATCGAGAGAATATCAAAATGAAAAATAACCGAATCAGAAACATTTTCTCTTTGCTTCAAATATTGTTTAAAATAATGCAGTAAAGATTCGATCAAATGAATTTTAGAAAAGTAGCCTAATACTTTCAAGAACTTATGAGATGTACAAAATTTAGATCGGGGACATGAAACCTTTTCCTACACAATTCTTTAGGACATCTTGAAAGTGTTTAATGGATTTAATACCCCCTTCTTCTGGAAGTTAAAAAAAAATACAAAACTATAACACTTAAACAAGAATTAAGAAAACATACACAGTGCATAACATTGATAAACTCCAGCTGACATGAAATTTTACTAATGTTGTTGGAACAGTTGATTTTTATAAAGGATGGAATACAACTTGTAATTTATGACAAATTTTGAATTTTGAATCATGGATTTTTTGTCTTCAACATAATTTGATGTGCTTGCTCCATGTGCTTTAATTTTTATCTGTTGTAGTTTTCATCAGGGCATGATGGTATTTGGTGTATTCCTTTTAATTTAAAACACACACACACACATATATATATATATATATATATATATATATACAGGAACAGGTTATTCCCCGCCAACAAAAAAACCACGGTACATTGGTTCAAACATTTATAAATTTTCGTGTATCTAAGTACACTTCTTCAGATAGATATAAATTGTATAAATATTTACATTAATTATGACAAAAAAGTAGGTAAGAACTGAAACAAGAAAAACAAACATTACAAATAAATATAGTAGACAGCAGCTGATGGTCCATGGCATGACGTGTGTGAATAAGTAGACGAAAAATAAACTTATCTTAGATTAAGACCTCTTGGATGTTTTTTCTCAAGTAGCAATTGGTGTGTAGTTTCACTTTTTTCAATTTCAGTCTATTAAGGCTTTCGTTTGAATTTTGAGGTATTTTATTTATGCCTTTGATCGTGTAACAATTTTCTATATTATTTTGTTTATGAAAATTAATAGCGTGACTGGCTATAGGTTTTTCTATATCGCTATGGACAATGTCAAATCGATGGCCTCGTATACGAAAAGGATTCGACGTTTGGCCGACAATATCTTGGAGATTTTGAAATTAAGTCTTTAGTTTCTTGAGAATGTTTAAGTAGGTTAATGGCTGTCCTCATGATTGAGTTGATTTTGTGAAGGCCAGGATAAAATTGTGTTACGAATTTCGGATCGTTTTGGGGAAAAGGATTTTTATCTTCTGGTGTGGCCTAAATTATGACCGAACAAAATTCAGAAATTTACTCTATAATGAGTAAAAAATATTTAGTTTGCCATTCTTGTCAAGAAAAACGTTAGGCAAATGCAATATCCTTGAAAACCATTAATTTTAATGTGTGTGTATATATATATATACAGGGTGATTCATGAAGTTCTCCCCCCACTTCTACAGCACATTGTACTAGTAAAAATAATGAAAAAATGTTATATAAACATAGGTCCGAAAACGCTTCGTTAGCGAGTTACAGCTAGCGAAAGATTTCGCCTGAATTCCTGGGTAAAGAGTAAAATAAAGCCATACTGAACTTTTGGAAAGGTTAATTAAGTAAGAAATATCGTGGATTATTATGTATTTTTACCTGATAAAGCTAATAAAATAGGTTTCAGAACTGTACCTGTAGTAGTTTTTGAAGGATTCAGGGTTAAATGCAAAAAATTGGGGCACGAAACAATGTTTTTTTTAAGTTTGATGTACAATAACTTTGTTAAATTGGTAATAAATACATAAAATCAACAAAAATCAATTGTAGAGAATTTAATTCTGAGAAAATTGATATAATCAAAATCTAAAATAAAACAGAAATAAGTACCAAAAAATCGATTTTATTCAGTATAATACATTACTAGTTTTAAGCAAAATTAATCAGGTTGGGCCAACCGTACGCACCTTTTTATTATAGATGTTCGAAAATGAGGCCATCATTATCAATACATTTTGCAGCACGTTTGTGTATTGCTTTTGTTGCGTTTATTAATTTTTCAGGACTTCCCTGTATCTGCACAGCCGAATCCATATTACGGGCAATTAATTCATCACGAGAATTCACTTTTATCTTGTATACAATGTCTTTCATCCATCCCCAGATGCAATAATCCAATGGAGATAGATCTGGTGATCTTGGTGGCCAAGGGTGAGGCCCTCCACGACCAATCCAGTGTCCAGGAAATTGATGATTTAAGTAAGCAGAAACGGCACGTGAAAAGTGGGGAGGTGCTCCGTCATGCTGGAAGTACAAATTTTGTCTGAGATGTAAAGGAACATTCTCTAACAGCTGCGGCAACTCTTCTTGAAGGAAATGCAAATAGAACTCAGCATTTAGGCGTCCAGGTTATATGAAAGGTCCAATCAGCCGATTGTGCAAAAGGACACACCAGACATTGACGCTAAATCGGTGTTGAAAGTTCTGTTCCACTACCTCATGTGGATTTTCTTCTGCCCATGAGTGTTCATTGTGCAAGTTATTGACACCATCCCGAGTGAATTGTGCCTCATCCGTAAACAAAATACGCTTGTAGAGTTGATTATTAATATTCAAAAAGTTGTAAAACTCCAAGCGAAGCGGACCATCCCCTAGCTGTAGATGTTGAACCTTTTGTTTATGAAACGGATAAAATTTGTTTCGATTAAGTGACCTCCACACCGTTGACTGCGAAAGTCCTATCCGCCTAGAAATACGTCGTGTACTTACACCTGGACTGCGATGAACAGCATTAATAACAATATCATCATCAAGTTGGACAGCTCGTTCATAATTGGTTCTAGTACTTGGTAGTGATCCTGTTTCCCGAAGAGTACGAAAAGTTCATGAAATTGTTTTTGTATCTGGAATCCTCCTATTAAGGTAACGTAGTTCATATTCTTCTACAGCAGCTCTAGCATTACCATTAGAGTAACCCAAAAAAAACCATGTCAGCGTATTCCTCTGATGTAAATAAGTAAGGCATTTTTTAGCTGAATAAACAATCGAATTATAACTCACAGAAAAATTGCATTTAATAACACGATTCACAGAACCCGATCTCCTGCTGTAGCTTGCAAAACACCACTAATACACAGTTCTAATGTAACAGTACAGAATGCCATTGTTGATCAGCTGTTAATCGTGCGTTACCAACTTAGAAATTAATAAAACAAAAAACTGAATTTCGATGATTAGTAAACAATAATAGGAAAATGTTTGCTTCATTTATTTTCAAACATTTGATGTAAATTTTTATTTTAAAAAAATACAACGTAATAAAACATGATATTTTTATTTACAAACAAATTTATTTAACAGTTAATCTTGTTTTCTCAATTTATCTCATCATTAAGGAACAAACATTTTGTTTTTGTTTTATTTTAACTACATACCGTACGGTATTTCTTTACAGGTAGTAATGTATTATACTGAATAAAATCGATTTTTTGGTACTTATCTCTGTTTTATTTTAGATTTTGATTATATCAATTTTCTCAGAATTAAATTCTCTACAATTGATTTTCGTTGATTTTATGTATTTATTACCAATTTAACAAAGTTATTGTACATCAAACTTAAAAAAACATTGTTTCGTGCCCCAATTTTTTGCATTTAACCCTGAATTCTTCAAAAACTACTACAGGTACAGTTCTGAAACCTATTTGTTTAGCTTTATCAGGTAAAAATACATAAGAATCCACGATATTTCTTACTTAATTAACCTTTCCAAAAGTTCAGTATGGCTTTATTTTACTCTTTACACAGGAATTCAGGCGAAATCTTTCGCTAGCTGTAACTCGCTAACGAAGCGTTTTCAGACTTATGTTTATATAACATTTTTTCATTATTTTTACTAGTACAATGTGCTGTAGAAGTGGGGGGAGAACTTCATGAATCACCCTGTATATATATATATATATATATATATATATATATATATATATATATATATGTATGTATGTATATATGCAGTAAGTACGCAATAGATGGAAGTGGCGTTATTTTGTTTGCAATCGACATATTTCCAAATGTGGATCAGCAAGACAGTCTGGAACTGTGAGTATTTGCATAGTAATTACTGTTTATAGAAGCAAATTGTATAACTAAAGTAAAGTATAGAGGTGAAGAGGAGCTTTAATAGGAAGAGTTACTAGAAATAAAATGCTTTAATGACGCAATCATCATTAAACCGTCTTTCTCAGCTCCTTGATTACGTTACAAGATTAATGTTCTTAATATTGTAGCAATTTGTCACAACTGGGAAGTGAGTGAAGCTTCCTTGTCAACTTACAGGAACTCTTAGAGATTGATATTAACATCAATAACATGGCTAACAATACAATAACTGCCAATTTTCGTTATGCTATTTTCAAACTAAATATAATTTACATGAAATAATTTACGTTCAAAAACATGACATGGGAAAGTGCCGAAAAGGATTAAAACTATTTTTAGTGAAGCTATCTAGGACAGTCACCACACGATGAATAACATTACTATTTTTTCATAGTCTCTACACATATTTTACTATCAAAGACTAGATTAAATTTAAACTTTAATAGCGCCTGGTCTTTAGACAGCTAAAATGAAAGTAGAGATATACGTAAAGTGAAACTGCGAAGATAAACTGAAACTATGCGTGAACTTTTAAACTTTTGCCGGCACTCATTATAAATTAATTGCAGTTTTATGCGCGAGAGCTTACAAGTTAAATTTTATGTGAGTGAAGTTGTACATTCATTCAATATTAATTCTGAAATTCTTTAAACGAGTATTTATTTCTATGTTTCGGTGAACATGGTTCTTGAGACTGAAATGAAATATGATGCATTCTTTAATATTGTTAAAGTGTATTCAGTTTAGTTTAGGTATTGCAGCACAAATTTATAAGTTTATCTGACAACAGATCTATACATACCTAGTGTTAGTTCATGAATTCAAGAAACTGAGGTTTTAAGGCAAGCAAATCAGTTTTCTTTGAGTAATAATGTAATGTACTTTTTTTATGAAAACAGCAATCCCTAAACATTTGTAAGATGTTATAAAACACTAAAGCATGTGCATAAATTTTGTCTTAGATAGTAAGGAAAATATAGGACCTTTTCTGCTATATATAAAATTAAAAAGTTTTTGACGTTTAAAGTTAGTGACATTAATATACTTTACAAGATAGAAAATATTATAATTGTATAAATTTCTTTGTAAACACGTCGACTAGGTGTAGTTACAATCAATCCGAAATAATGTGTCTAAACATATTCACTTATAAGGGTTCAATTGAACTCTTCTATAACTTAAAAATGCAACCATTCTCTCCATCTTGACTCGTTTAAAAAGCTTGTAAATTTATTTTCAAAACACAATAGTTTAGTTTGATTGAGTTATGAATGAGTTATGTTTGTAAACATATTTACCAATAAAAATTTTAATGTAATTGTGTACGTAATATAAAGCATTTTAATAGACACATCCCAAACTATTTATATTGAAATAAATAAATAACAATAAAGTTACTTTAAGTTACTCGTAATTTTTATACAAAGTATCAATATGTATTTATATTTTGCAGAAAACAAATAGTTACCATCTTGATTTATCCAAGCTATGTGCTATCCTGTCTCTATACTTAGTTTAGGTCGGAAATAATGAAAATTACTGCTGTTGTCTTATTCACAAACTCGCGTTATATTGCATAAGCTCATACATAGACACTGGGCATTCTATGAAATATAACCAATAATTTTTAACACGGAACACCGTTTAAACGTTTCAGATAGTGGCGGAGGTTAAAAAATACTGTGTAAAATTGTAAACCTCAATATATAATACAATATTTCATACAATAAGAAAAATGTTAATATAAATGTACATATCTACTATCTTGTTTAATAAATAGCATTTTATTACAAAAAGATTCAATCAAAATTCATTCTGTATATTTTCCATATTTCAAATTATACATAATTTTTTAAACATTTATTGGGGTTTTGTCTGTAAACATAATAATTGCTAAAGGGTACCGCTCTTTCCTATCTTTTAACTAATCTTTATCAAGTTACATACCTACATGCATGCAGTAAAACTTATTTAATACCTTTGCTGATTCACAAATAAATTCACAATATCACTTTTTTCTCAAGCTTATTCAACTGCCTACCTAATATGCCTACATATGTAATTTAATATTCACTTTTTTATGGTCATTTAAATGACAGTTAGCATTAATGTCCTCTTTACTTGTGAGGGCATAGGGAATCAGATTATTTATGAAATAAAAAACAAAAATGTACTTAAAACTATTTAAATTGATTAATAACATTATTGATGTAAATAAATTAATAATAGTTATTATATTTATTTAAAACTGTGAATCATTAAACTAATTATTTAACAGTAATAAAAGAATCCTTCTTAAAAAATAAAAAGTTTCGTCGACCTTATGAACGTAAAAATAAAAAAATTATATATATATATATATATATATATATATATATATATATATATATATTTATTTATATACCACTTTAAGTATTTTGGTTCAATCTAGACTTTTAAACTTATTACCCATTAGACTCGTTTTGAAATACCGAAAAAAACTGTACAAATTTAGAGAAACTCGTCTTATCGAGTAAAACTCCCTAAGTGTACCTGTCTGTTCAGAAGGATCCCTTAACAATTCTACATAAATTAAATTAACCTGTTGATTCTGGGAAGGACTTCTGTTATGCGGATCAAAGCAGTACATAACTCATGGTATGGATTTTCTGGGCATTTATTTTTAATGGTTTGAAGTTGATTTTGCTCAATAATTGCAATATAAAATCTGTGCACCCTATCCTGCCACAATTATAACTACCTATAGTATCTAGATTGAATAATTTTATTTGGACACGATATAGTTCCAATATACTCCCAATAAAACATAATTTAGGTGTATTTTGAAATATATGCTATTTAACTATTTAAAAATTTCTATTCGTTTTCTTAAACGCAACTAATTTACATATAAAAGGCACAAAACAATGTGTTTAAGTATAGCTGGCTTAGCAGGTATACCAATTTTGTTCGTAAATTAAAACCCGGTTGATTATATCACTCATTTGAAATTAATGTTGGATTAATTTAGATGTTCATTGACGTATACGAAAACCTATTAATGAGGGATGTAATATGGCATGAACGGATTATACCAAATTTACTTAGGGTTCGGCGATACTCGAATATATCGCAATGTTTATAATGGATACTCAGTTCACTGTTTATTCACCCAATATTCCTTGTTTAAACAAGTGAGCTCTGCATAATTCCATGCAATAAATCTACTACACGGGTTATATTAGAATGATGTGGTTAGCCAAGCAATCAATTCCTGAGCCTAAACCGGATTGAATAGTAACAACGCGATATAATTCATTCAGGATTAGGAGTGAGATTTAGCTGCTACGCCACAAATCACATTGATTCACTAAGTAGACAGACAAAGATTATAGTTTTATACATTCAGCTATTTTACTTTATTTGACAGTATATAAAATAGGAATATAATTTAAAAAGTTAATATTATTTAAACGGATCATTTACCTGGTTCTAGCACTGTGGCGCGATAGTAAATTCCAAGTATTTTGTATTTTATTTAGTATTTGAATAAGTCCCTCGCAATATATAATGTGAATATTAGATATAGAATGAATGGAAAAAAACTGTTGGGTAATTATGGAGTTAGATTATTATGCAATTTTCTAAGGAGCAATAGAAAACAACTAAAAAAATTAAACTTAAAATGCATAATTATAGTTTAAGACAAAAATTATTACAATATTCAGAAAAGACGATATTCATATTTTTCAGTGTGATTAATGCTTCACCTTACTGGTTATAAACTCAAAATATTTTCCATTAATTGAAGAAACAATTATTGTATTTGGTGTGCAATTGCGTGTTTGCTAGTACGATGAAGCCCCAGGTTCGAATCCCAGTGGAGCGAGTTTTCCATCAATCGCCCTTAAAATTAAATTAGCCTACTGCCGCTTACATATTGTGGTTATTGTAAAATAAAAACTGTCCATTTTATGTCTCATTAGTAAGGTGAAAGTTCTCAACTGATGGTTGTTGATTTACAGAACATTTTCATGTTTGTGATAATAATTAAACAAAATATTGTAATAGATGGTATTTAATTTTTATTTAAAAATAAGGATAATTTAATGAAAATTTTGGATTTAAAAAAATTATATATTCAAAAATTATAATGATATATAACAATTGTTTCGGAAATGATAAAAAAGTACAAACATTGAGGTTAGCAATAAAATTAAAAAGCTCCTTGTTGTTCTCTTTTATTATTGTTGATGTAAAGTTTATTACTTGTAATTGTGCATAATATTATGAATTGAATATAAGCTATCATTAGAAGATTGTAACATGATAGTATACTTGTAGTACTTTTACATTTAATACTTAAAAAGAATTGTTATTTATTGTAAATATTCTTCAACTACTAAATCTATTTATACCAACTGACATTTGAGCTATTCTTCCTTTATAAAACAACTTAACATGAACGCCGGAGTAGAGAATGAAACTGTAGGATGAGAAAGTTCTTGAAAGACGTTTTCAGAAGAAGAGTTTTTCATTATAGAAAAATTATGATTGCGTGTGACAGCATCTTTTGTTGGGACCGCCTCATTCACATCTTTAAAGTCGTATCTTTTCCCAACCCCAGATTTATTTGTTTT
The DNA here is from genome assembly GCF_021130785.1 of Homalodisca vitripennis. Classification (NCBI taxonomy): domain Eukaryota; kingdom Metazoa; phylum Arthropoda; class Insecta; order Hemiptera; family Cicadellidae; genus Homalodisca; species Homalodisca vitripennis. The sequence continues at coordinate 191,820,005 of NC_060208.1, read as the reverse complement.
CGACAAGAGAATTTATCTCAGTTACTTATCAATCATACCTGTTACTTATTTATCGTTACTACCAGATATGTTTTTATCCTTTAGTTTTGAAATTGTACTATTTATGAGGAAAATATTCTTCATATATAAAACACAAAACCCTCACTCACTCACTCATCACTATTTCTCCGACTTTTCGAAATTGGAGAACGTTAAAATTTTCCACACGTACGAATTACACATAGAGGTTGAAATGGGATTTCAACCCGTAGAATAATCACATTTTGTTTGGAAACTTCTCACAGTCATAGGAAGATGTAAATTCACACACAATTGACTCACCATTTCAAAAATATTTCCATGAAGGTCAACCACACACAGGGGTTGAAATGGAATGGTACCCCTAGAAAAACTATATTTTAGTTTTTCTATCTTTCCCTTGTCCTATTATGGTCTAAATATAACACATGTTTATTATCTTCTCATAAAGCTACTGGCACTTGAAATATCTTTTACGGAAAACATGTTACAATGTCCATAAGTAGTAGTTATAGTATAGTTATAGGTATAGTTAATAATGCCTTTCAGACCTATGTATGTGTGTATATATATATATATGTATAAATATGTGTGTGTGTGTGTCCTCGGTCGGGCCAACATTGCAAATGTCTATGAGATACAATATATCTTCGGTCCGAAGCAGATGTTTTTTCACCGAAGCAGGCTTTATATAAAAATTATGTATATATTTTCTTCATTGGCGCATCAATACAAAACTACTACGGCACCAAAACTACCTTAGACCAGTTGATGCATTTTGACTGGCGATGGTTTTTATATCTACATACGTATATCTTTGTAATTACGCAAACAAGGCAAAGTTACTACCACAGAAATGCTCTTACGCGCAAAAGGCTGTCACAAATTTATTTACCATCTGATCCTCGTGACTATAAACACTGAAATAATATAGACCCGACCCTACCATTATATTAAACGAGCATAAGTTGTTATATTTTAAAAATAAAAATATGAAAACCTTTCCACAGTTTAAATGAGAACAAGTAAACGTGTATGTATTATGCAGTTCGTGGGGTTAAAAATGAATATGACCGATGGAGCCAGATTGGATGTATTTAATGCTGAGCCTGTGTTTATCTGTCAGAGACTGTCATAAAACTTCTGATGCCGATCACACTGTCCGACAATGAAGCACGTCATAAACTTGACATTGTTTACTGGAGAGGCGATGACTCTAAACATGGTCATATTAATACCATGTCGGGGGGGGGGGAGAGTAGTGGAATGGTTTCCATTCTGTGAAAATTATTAAATATAGAGATCACTCACTGAAGCTCACTATTTTTCAGAGAAAAGTCCTAATACTTATAACATTAGCTTTACTTATTACACCTTCTTGTTCATTTAGTAAAAGAAGCTTTGGAACACTTTGTTTGAAAATGTAGTAGCTGATATAACCGTCTGCATGCAGTTGCAACTAACCGTAATATATTAACACCGAGCGGGTCTATTATTAAAAGGTGCACCACTCAACTGCAACTTATCTTTTCAATTGTTAAATTTGTATCTACAACTAGCAATTATGCGTGGTTTTGCACGCAATTACCTAGATTTTGCACGTTTACGAGCATATTTAGTCCGACGCCGATATTGAGATTGCTATGTTGCCACGACCAAGAAAACATGTCAACAATGTATATTTACGGGCATTTTTATTTACTCAGATCCTTGTATTATGGTATACCATGGTTGATTTGTCCATGATTTCCCGAACAAGAACATATATGTATATTAAAACGGAGTTCTAAGAATCCTACTTCTGTCAAAAGACAATAAAGATGTTTTTTTTAATTAAGTCTAAATTTGTAATAACAGTTAAATAGTATATTTGGCTTTCATATGTGCAATACAACACTGACCAAGCAAGCATACGTAATAATTTATTTGTTAAAATTATATTGGTACTAAAACTATAAATTTCCTTATGTGGATATTTTCTTGCTCTATGCTCAACAGCGGCTGGAGAAAAGGTTAAAATTGGAAGTTTTACCAAGCTTACTGTATGGCATATGTTCAATACTATAGATGTAAACTAACTGAAAACAGTAGTTTAATTAATTAAACATACGGTTGTGTTGTTATGAAACAATTTTTAGGCAGATCAGTTGATTTACAAGTACATTTAACAGGTTCTTTCAATCAATAAGTTTTGTTTGCTGTAATACAACTTTAAGATATGATTTTTTTAAATTTAGAAACCAGTGGAGCGTAGCCTAGAGGGATTTTCGAAATAAGAATAGGGCTCTATTTAACCATATACTATTTAATGTTACAAAATTATCAGGAGAAAGTTTCAGTTTGGAGCCGAACAGTCATACAGCGATAGTTAGCGTTAAATGTAATAAAATACGTCGTTCTTCGGTATATAGGCGTGATTTGTATTATTAGTTGTTTTCTCTTATAAGCCATTATATTAAATTACATGAAAAACGTAAAACCAATATTTAAGATTTTTATTGTTTTGTGAGGCCTTTCGCTAGCTAGGCTACCTTCTTCAGACACATCTCAAAAGCCTCGCTATCGAAAGGCCTCACAAAACAATAAAAGTCTCAAATGTTGGTTTTATGTTTTTCATGTAATTTAACAGTGACCAATATAAGCTCCATCTACAGCAAGCCATTATATTGTTTACTATTATCAATTGTTGATTTATTAAAGTAAAAACATGTCATGTAAATCAGAACTCATTTATGCTCTATTTTAATGAATTTACTGAATTAAAGAATAAGTTTATAAAACAAATTTGTTTCCTCTTTTTACAGAAAGAAACATTTTGCAGAATACAAAACAAAATTTTGAATATATTTTGACTATAATTATTTTAAAAGACCAAATTTTGAAAGTTTTTAACCAGCCAATTAAAATTTATAATGCATGGAAAAGATTGTAGCCGTTGTTAATATACACGTTGATAGAGAATATTTAACATTTACACATTGTAATTCAAAGATGACAAAATATTTATGGATCCCTTTGCTGGAATCCGTAACAAAATACTATCATACATAACTCTTATATCTGTTATCAGCCACTTCACAGTTTTATGACAACAGTGAACCTCTCCAAACTTACTCGTAATCCGAGAAACGACGCGTTACAGAGATCGTCATAAAAATTCTCATCAAAAACTGACGTTAAGGAGTCCTTCAAGTTGCTAACTTATTTCATACGCCGATGATCCTTTTGACAACTCCTTGGTGTAAAACCCTCTTACTTACCCTTCCACTTCTTTCAAGGATTACTGAATTGCCATCTTACAGCAGGTTGTAATTTAAACATAATTTGTATCTTTTGTATAAAGAACTTTTATGTAAAGATGATATAGACTGAACTAACGTCTATTCAGAAATTTTATTTAAAGAAACTAGCCAGATACACCACACAATATGTTTGTTATGGTTTCTAAAAACACCATTAAATTTAAAGAATACAAAACATAAACTAATTGAATCTAAGAAATTACAATGTTATTGTATGTTTCCTGTTTGTATACGTTGTTATGTATCTTATTATTGTTATTATTTAAGGTACGTTCTATTTCGAAAATTAGGATCACGATTTATGTTAAAATAATATATAGTACAAATAATTATGTATTTATCATATACAAAGTATTTGAATTTCTACAGTTAAACGAGTTGACTTAGATTATACCATAATTTTGATGTAAGTATCATTTAGTAAGAAGCGTGAAATTCGGAAAAAATCACCCGGCTCAAAACACTGGTTAAATAGAATATTTGCCCTTTCTTTCACTTTTCAAAACCGCCTTATTTTAGGGATAAGTCAAATGTGTATATTATGGAAAATCTAAGAACAGTAATTTTCGAAAAAATCTGGATATACCACATCGAAAACTATATTGTACTGCATTGAAGGAAGTTTCTTCATATATAATGTATTCAATTACACATTTAAAAATATAAAATTTGTGGCCACTTTTGTGTAAAGGTCAACTAAGGACAATAAATTCCTAAATATTTGTAAATATGAAAGTTTGTGAAGAGTTTTTGATATATGAATGTTTGGATTTTTCATACATAATCACGCAAACAAAACCTATTGGATGGATTAGGACAAAATTTGACATATGGTTTATTTTAGACATAGTCATATTTTAAATGCGAAATACCAATTATAAATACTTTTAAACTTGTTTATTTTTATAAATAAATATCAGTTATCGTGGTGTGATGCATATAGTAATGGCAAATAATGTTATCAAGCTTTTATGATCAGTAGCAGCAGTGACAAATTAAAACTAATTTATTAGTTTATTCTACATTTGACTTCATGAATAAAATTGTGAATTTGTACATGTAAGTTAATGAATTTGGTTTCCGAGGACACTGCGGGACGGCATAATACTTGAAGGACCAAAAACCGAGTAACAAAAACCAAATCCGGCAACTAACATGATTCAACGGACCACTCTCCGTGACCATGGTTTGACGAAACCAGTGGCTGCAATGAGTCCATGACTTTGCCAAGAGGAATCACAAAGCAATACACCATACATTAAATCTAATTCTGTGGTAACAAAAAAATTGACGAAGGAACATGTCCATGTTTTATTGATGAGGAATACAATATTGATTATGTATTATGTATAATTATATTCATATAATTCCTAGACTTAATTAACTAAGTAAATGCACTGATATATCAAACATGCATTGAGAAGTAAGAAAATATAATATACTGTATCATATTTTCATACGTTCATTCTTTTTAAAAACAAATACTGAGGATACAAGCGCAGACAACGAGCCGGTTAGTCCGCTAAGTGAGCAGAATCGTCCTTTTAGAGAATTAGGCTAATTTTTTAGTGTTATTAGTAAACCGGGACATGAAAATTTTACAAATGTACACGCAGGTTTGTCCACAAATAATCTCAGATCTATTACCATAAACATCAATATCAATGGTTATTTAACAAAATTATAAGTGAATATCTACCATTTAGTAATTTGCTTGTTCACTGAACTATAATATTGTTTTATCATATAAAAACTGGAATTTTCCAATAAGCACGATTAAGTGCTCTCGTATAATCTCCCACGAACAGAGAGAAAGTACGACGGATTCATAAAGCAATAACTCTGTAAAACAACAATATTATAGGCCTATATTATTTAATTGTAGCAACGTAACAGAGAATATACCGGATAAATGTCGAACTTTGGATCTTAGTGCGATACAGCATACGTTTGAATCCTGTCTGAGAAAGTAACACGTATTATCAGTTTCATCGAACTTTTACTTTTTTTATATAAACATTACACAAAATAATTGAAGAAAATGAAAATTCCTACATAAAAAGTTACAGTTGTAATAAAAAACTCTGATATTAAACAAAGGCTTCATAAAAATATGTAATGTGTACGTAAGTAAATTAGATGTTAATGTATTAACAACTATTTGTTTCGAATTCACCTGCTACTGGTACATTTTAATTTGAAGATATACAATTTAAACTACATTATATTTCGTACATTTAAAATTTTAAATCCTATCTCATCAATAACAAACTAATATTTCAAAGTACTTTTAAGTAATTAGCCATTTGGTGAATGTGTAATCAATGTTTAGAGGGTTATTTGCGATGATTATATCGGTAGCCGATATTATCAGATTATAACCACATTGGTTTGTGGTCAAAGCAATATCATTCTATCCCTTTTCCCAAACACCCACCAGGTGGACAAATGTGGATGCCTTATGTTCTGAAATATCTGATAAAACTGGCCATGCTAAGTTCGTTAACTGAATAAACATATCAGTTTTTAATAACATAAATCTTATATTTCTGTACTCATACTTTTTAAGTGAGTTAATATATATTTAACTTGTGCGTTAGTTTCTTCTAAGTCAGATTAAATACAAATATATTTTACCCAGAAACTTAATTATTGTTTTGTTTATTCTCTGGACGTTAAAACCTAGGAGAGTAAGTTCATGTACTGAAAGGGGTAAATATGCGATATGAGAATGTAATATCACACACCTTTACTCATATTAGCTTCATGTAAACCATCATTGTTCATTTGTGAAATACTCTCTGAAATTCATGTTAGCAATGATTCGAATCGATTTCTTTTGAAGTTTGAATGTTCACAAAAAATGATTTTTTGTACAATAGCCTCATAACACCAATCCGACCGCAAGAATCGGATAAATCAGAGGATAAATAATATGCCGTCATCAGTACCTGACTCGGGCAGTATTTTGCTAAAGACCTCATAACTTAAATGTTAGAGGTTATTCTATTGACATAGAATACTCGATGTAAGCATTCCATGTCAACCTTCAAACTTTCTATAGCCTATAACAGTTAATGTGAATGATCTTGGTTCTTTCGTGGCTTGTACCATAGCTAACATCAAAGACTTGCGGTTCCCCCGGGTTGAAACATTGTTTACACAATTAACTTCTTGAGGAAATTCGTCCTCATTGTGGACCGTCAACCGATGGTAAATCGAAACTGCCAATAATAAGCAGTCGTCTGTACAGGAGAATAGAAGGAGCAGACCTTTCTCGTGATCGGCTGAAGCTTAACCAACCACCGACTAGTTATGATGAAATATTTTTCCTTGTCACCGGTTTCTAACTTGTCGATAACGTCACGCTATCTTCTTTGTTGAAGTTATTTTATTTCTTGATTAATTCTAAAGTTTCTCTTATTATACTTAAATAATAACACGTAATCCTTGCAAGTACTTTTGTTTTGTTCAATTTTATTTTGTGTTTGGTCTTTGTATTTGTTACGGTAAATTACTACTATATTGAATTTTTGTGTGTTTAATGTGTTCACTCACTAATGTCTTGTTTACGTCATCAATACATAAAAAACAACAAACAATGTGTTGTTCCTGTGTCTCTCTTGTTTTTTACTAAGACAGTTAGTACTTTACAGCGCTCTTATGCAAAGTTGCGTAAGTTATGAAGATATGGATATTTCCAAATGATCGACTTTTAGGACAACGACACAAAGCAAGTTGCAAAGTCAGGGATTTCTTCTTAGTAATATGGCTAGTTTTAACCAATCATTGAAAATATTACACAAAAAATGACACAAAGATGGGAGACCAATAACTATAAAGTATAAAGCGCTGTAAACACATCTGCCTCACAAACTTCTTTATGAATACATTATATAATTCACGAGGCAATATTTATTTGTGTTGCTCAGCTTCTTACGGGGGAAACGAGGAATTTTCTGGTTATTATTTGCAACTTCATTGAAATATGGAATAGGCAATAAAGTTAAATATGCAATATTTACTTTTCTTATGAATTACGAGTACATTGATAAAAGACATCCTACCCTTTCACATGATCTACAACTCTACTTCCAATTGAAACAGATCGATCAAGAACAAAAAGAGAAGAACGAGACTAATAAAATGAAAAAAAAAAAAATAATAATAAACTAATAATAGATGATTAGAGAGTACGTACTAAATAGGAGAAGTCGATACATTAATCAACAACCGTGCTACAAAAAGGTTTTGCACTTCACATTCAGATTCGATTACCATTTCTAATCCACAACAGTAAACATTCTTTTTTTACTTTTTCTCTTCCTTGTCAATCCAAATCCATCCCATCCTCTTTCAAAACCTTGTTGATCTTGAATGTAAATTAGTAGTATAATGTTAATTCCATTACAATAATATAGAACTCTCTAAATTTCGATTAGATTTATATAAAAACTTAAAAAATATGCCATGTTGAACGAAAAAATTTCGTTTTAAAAAATTTCTGTGGACGAACATGTGGGGAAAAATAGCCCTTACTTAATTATTTTCAGGAAGTAGATGTTATTACAACTTCTATAAAAAGTATTTTCTCTATAATTTGAAGTAGTTACAAAAAATGAAGTTTGGAAACATTTCTTTTTAACGTCTTGGTATATCCTGTAGATTAGATTAATTGTAATTAAATTGTCATCGTAGATAATCAGAGATCGGGGACCGATGTTTTCATAAACACTTTCCAAAATTTAACTTCATCGTCCAAAAGAAATCACATGACACAGTGCCATTTAAGAGAGTTTATAAAACTTTCCTCCAGTTTGTGGAATATGAAGATATGGGGGTAAAGTAACAAAATAAATTATATTACAGTTAGTTTTGACGGCAAACCCTATATAATACGATATGCACAGTACTATTAATGTAAATGTAAATGTACAAATGTTAATCACATTAAAAACTTATAGAACATCACATAAAAAAATTATTTTAAAACATTCTTAAATTCCAAATAAAAGTTCTCAAGCACTTTTTAATGTGTTAAATTAGTTTTTTCAATAAAGAAATTTTAAATTGTGAACTACTTTGTTAATGGTGTTTTCTATACTACTGTTTTGCAAGATAAATCTAAAATATCTTGAAATAATATGCTTTTAATAAGTGCAAACATATTAATCCAAGTGGTACAGTACCTCAAAAAGTGAAATAGATATATTGATATTCGAATTCAACCTAGATTGTACGGAACCATCAAACATTTACCCCTATACAGTAACATTAGACGTATCATAGTATGCCATAATTTCATAATAGTTTGTTATTAACAACTTTGTTAGAAGGTGTTTATCTGTAATCAAAGTATTCCCTATACTAGAACAAAAACTCCAAGTATGGAAATCTGATAATTAAGTCACTTACAAGGTACTCAAAAAGTAGTAATGAATCACATATGCCAGAAAAGAAGGAATACGCCAAGTATATCATTTACGTATTTAATTATTTTATATAGATAAATTCATAATTAAAGAATGATTATTTACTTTAAAATTCTACCGTAATATAATAATATAAAGGACAATATCTTTTCTGAATTTAAGTGTATACTCGTTGTTAAACATATACTAAACAAGTTTAATCCTGAAAATTATTTGATTTTCGATCAACGTAACAATTTCATGTTTCCTTAAATATCGTTTAACTTTCTATGATACACGTATGAGTACAATAACTCAACACAACCGGTGAAGTATAGTAAAATAATCTGATGAAATGTAACATTGTTTACCCTCCAGATGTACGTTTGTATGTTGAAGGTTTATGGTTACTTAACTTTTTATTACTCATAAAATATTATTATTACAAATTGAAAGCAATACCAATTTAGGGTTTAGTGCCTAGGAATAAAACTACTCACAGTTTACCTATAGTTTACCCACCAGGTGTAAATTTGTATGTTGAAGGTTTATAGTCACTTAAATTTTCATTAGTCATAAGATATTATTATTACAAATTGAAGGCAATGCTAATTTAGGGTTTGGTGTCTAGATTTAGGTATAAATTACTCATAGTTTACCCATAGTTTACCCTCCAGGTGTACATTTTTATGTTGAAGGATTATAGTCACTTAACTTTTCCTTAGTCATAAAATATTATTATTACAAATTGAAAGCAATGTCAATTTAGGGTTTAGTGTCTACGTATCAAATTACTAACAATTTACCCATATTTTATCCTCCAGGTGTACATTTGTATGTTGAAGGTTTATAGTCACTTAACTTTTGATTACTCATAAAATATTATTATTACAAATTGAACGCAATGCCAATTTAGGGTTTAGTGTCTAGGAATAAAACTACTCACAGTTTACCCCTAGTTTATCCTCCAGGTGTACATTTGTATGTTGAAGGTTTATAGTCACTTAACTTTTGATTACTCATAAAATATTATTATTACAAATTGTTAGCAATGCCAATTTAGGGTTTAGTGTCTTGGAATAAAACTACTCACAGTTTACCTAAAGTTAACCCACCAGGTGTAAATTTGTATGTTGAAGGTTTATAGTCACTTAACTTTTCATTAGGCATAAAAATTATTATTACAAATTGAAAGCAATACCTATTTAAGGTTTAGTGTCTAGGTATAAATTACTCACAGTTTACCCATAGTTTATCCTCCAGGTGTACATTTTTATGTTGAACGTTTATAGTCACTTAAATTTTCCTTAGTCATAAGATATTATTATTACAAATTGAAAGCAATACCAATTTATGGTTTGGTGTCTAGGTATAAATTACTCACAGTTTACCCATAGTTTACCCTCCAGGTGTACATTTTTATGTTAAAGGTTTATAGTCACTTAACCTTTCATTAGGCATAAAATATTATTATTACAAATTGAAAGCAATATCAAGTTAAGGTTTAGTGTCTAGGTATAAATTACTCACAGTTTACCCATAGTTTATCCTCCAGGTGTACATTTTTATGTTGAACGTTTATAGTCACTTAAATTTTCCTTAGTCATAAGATATTATTATTACAAATTGAAAGCAATGCCAATTTATGGTTTGGTGTCTAGGTATAAATTACTCACAGTTTACCCATAGTTTACCCTCCAGGTGTACATTTTTATGTTAAAGGTTTATAGTCACTTAAATTTTCCTTAGTCATAAGATGTTATTATTACAAATTGAAAGCAATACCTATTATTAGGGTTTAGTGTCTAGGAATAAAACTACTCACGGTTTACCTATAGTTTACCCTCCAGGTGTAAATTTGTATGTTGAAGGTTTATAGTCACTTAACTTCTCCTTAATCATAATATATTATAATTACAAATTGAAAGCAATACAAATTTAAGGTTTAGCGTCTAGGTATAAATTACTCACAGTTTACCCATAGTTTACCCACCAGGTGTAAATTTGTATGTTGAAGGTTTATAGTCACTTAACTTTTCATTAGTCATAAAATATTATTATTACAAATTGAAAGCAATACCAATTTAAGGTTTAGTGTCTAGATATAAATTACTCACAGTTTATCCATAGTTTATCCTCCAGGTGTACATTTTTATGTTGAACGTTTATAGTCACTTAAATTTTCCTTAATCATAATATATTATAATTACAAATTGAAAGCAATACAAATTTAAGGTTTAGCGTCTAGGTATAAATTACTCACAGTTTACCCATAGTTTACCCACCAGGTGTAAATTTGTATGTTGAAGGTTTATAGTCACTTAACTTTTCATTAGTCATAAAATATTATTATTACAAATTGAAAGCAATACCTATTATTAGGGTTTAGTGTCTAGGAATAAAACTACTCACGGTTTACCTATAGTTTACCCTCCAGGTGTAAATTTGTATGTTGAAGGTTTATAGTCACTTAACTTCTCCTTAATCATAATATATTATAATTACAAATTGAAAGCAATACAAATTTAAGGTTTAGCGTCTAGGTATAAATTACTCACAGTTTACCCATAGTTTACCCACCAGGTGTAAATTTGTATGTTGAAGGTTTATAGTCACTTAACTTTTCATTAGTCATAAAATATTATTATTACAAATTGAAAGCAATACCTATTTAAGGTTTAGTGTCTAGATATAAATTACTCACAGTTTATCCATAGTTTATCCTCCAGGTGTACATTTTTATGTTGAACGTTTATAGTCACTTAAATTTTCCTTAGTCATAAGATATTATTATTACAAATTGAAAGCAATACCAATTTATGGTTTGGTGTCTAGGTATAAATTACTCACAGTTTACCCATAGTTTACCCTCCAGGTGTACATTTTTATGTTAAAGGTTTATAGTCACTTAACCTTTCATTAGGCATAAAATATTATTATTACAAATTGAAAGCAATATCAAGTTAAGGTTTAGTGTCTAGGTATAAATTACTCACAGTTTACCCATAGTTTATCCTCCAGGTGTACATTTTTATGTTGAACGTTTATAGTCACTTAAATTTTCCTTAGTCATAAGATATTATTATTACAAATTGAAAGCAATGCCAATTTATGGTTTGGTGTCTAGGTATAAATTACTCACAGTTTACCCATAGTTTACCCTCCAGGTGTACATTTTTATGTTAAAGGTTTATAGTCACTTAAATTTTCCTTAGTCATAAGATGTTATTATTACAAATTGAAAGCAATACCTATTATTGGGTTTAGTGTCTAGGAATAAAACTACTCACGGTTTACCTATAGTTTACCCTCCAGGTGTAAATTTGTATGTTGAAGGTTTATAGTCACTTAACTTCTCCTTAATCATAATATATTATAATTACAAATTGAAAGCAATACAAATTTAAGGTTTAGCGTCTAGGTATAAATTACTCACAGTTTACCCATAGTTTACCCACCAGGTGTAAATTTGTATGTTGAAGGTTTATAGTCACTTAACTTTTCATTAGTCATAAAATATTATTATTACAAATTGAAAGCAATACCAATTTAAGGTTTAGTGTCTAGATATAAATTACTCACAGTTTATCCATAGTTTATCCTCCAGGTGTACATTTTTATGTTGAACGTTTATAGTCACTTAAATTTTCCTTAATCATAATATATTATAATTACAAATTGAAAAGCAATACAAATTTAAGGTTTAGCGTCTAGGTATAAATTACTCACAGTTTACCCATAGTTTACCCACCAGGTGTAAATTTGTATGTTGAAGGTTTATAGTCACTTAACTTTTCATTAGTCATAAAATATTATTATTACAAATTGAAAGCAATACCTATTATTAGGGTTTAGTGTCTAGGAATAAAACTACTCACGGTTTACCTATAGTTTACCCTCCAGGTGTAAATTTGTATGTTGAAGGTTTATAGTCACTTAACTTCTCCTTAATCATAATATATTATAATTACAAATTGAAAGCAATACAAATTTAAGGTTTAGCGTCTAGGTATAAATTACTCACAGTTTACCCATAGTTTACCCACCAGGTGTAAATTTGTATGTTGAAGGTTTATAGTCACTTAACTTTTCATTAGTCATAAAATATTATTATTACAAATTGAAAGCAATACCTATTTAAGGTTTAGTGTCTAGATATAAATTACTCACAGTTTATCCATAGTTTATCCTCCAGGTGTACATTTTTATGTTGAACGTTTATAGTCACTTAAATTTTCCTTAGTCATAAGATATTATTATTACAAATTGAAAGCAATGCCAATTTAGGGTTTGGTTTCTAGGAATAAAATTACTCACACGAGAGAGTTTCACGTGAGAGATAATCTGCTTGACTCTGCGTTGATTTCTCGTCATCATCGATACTTTGATGACTAATTCAGCAACACTATAATCAACAATCAGTGTTGCAGTGTTGTTCATTCACGATGATTATGATCTACAACAATCAGCTGATAGTAACGGCGTTCTTATGTAACTTTGTAAACAATTCCTATACTATTTATAGGCATATTATTTCGGTTGTTAGTTTAGTTTGTCATATTTGCTTTAAGTTTAACCAGAAATTAATTTTAAAAACACACACACACACACACACACACACACACACATATATATATATATATATATATATATATATATATATATATATATATATATATATACATACACCATAACTTTGCGTCTTCAAATAGTGTTTGGCTCTTTAATATTATTTGACTGTCACGTAATTGCAGTTTATAATGTACAGTAATGTACAGGCGCTTTGAAACATTTTATCATTTGCAGAGCCTTCTGGTGGTATGTTACATTAATAAGCATAGCATATAAACCTTCTTCGTGGAAAAATAGACATACATACACATTTTTATAATGGTCGATCCATTCTATAGAGGACATACAGACAAACATATTTATAAGTAACAGAGTATATAAGTAATTACAATGTAACTTAAGAAAACCCGATTGCATTGTGGCTCTTTATACATAAGGATTAAACAGTAGCGTTTTCCATAGTATTTACCAGTATAACACATTACATTAACATACGCGCATGAATGAGAGCTCTACAAAACTGTAATCATATCCATGTATTAATGTAAAATAATGATATACGCATATGTTGTTAAAGTTTAAGAGCAGAGGGTTAATTTACTTCGTTTAAACACACAACCTGGGTTTTATTGTAATCCATAGAGAAATTGGTATCTGTGTTAGTTTTAATAGATGTTCAAATCAGAAGGTATGAAAAAGGTTAAAAAAGAAAAGGATAATTCTTTTTTTGCCATATTTTTTAGCTTACACGCCCAACATCAATATGAGACAAATAACAGAGTTAAATCAGGGTTAGTTAACTACTATATAAAGACCCTTTACAGTGAGAATTAAGACAGTCAGTAGATCTAGTTCCTTTATCTGACGGTCATATAAAACTATTAATTGTTAATGTGCTGGCGGATAGTTTTAAATATATCAAGTTAGGAAATATTGTTTCGGAAAAATTATTCTTTTATATTTCTAACTCATTTGGTACCCAACTATTTCAACTTCCACAAAAACCAGCGTAGATGATCATATAAGTTTTAATTGAAGCCACTTTTATCTAAAGAAAATAAAAAGTGTTACAACATAGTTTAGAAGAAAACACACAAATCTGTCGTGGGCCACAAACTAGAAAAGTTAGTGGCAGTAAATATTTGGCGAGGTGTTGACGCACTAATCGACAAATTGTTTTCACAAACAAACAAACTGAGCCTGTTTTCCGAACCACGTGATTCATCATCTCTCTGTTGGAGTGTATCTCCGTTGTAACAATATTTGTGAAGTTCTAGGAAAGGGAAGCAAGAACAGCTTTAGCTGGACCAAGAACGGCACCTATTGGACCTGTGATTTTACACTAAAGAATATAATAAAAGAGAAACGTAGGCAATGTATTTTAATAAAAGTTGTATGTTAAGTAACGTTTACTAGACTTGCGTATCATTAATCTCTGAAATACATGCGTTCATCAATGATTTGCCTTTTAATTAATACACGGTTTTAAAACACATTATATTGGCCACATTCACAGCCCGATAGTGTGCGCATTCATAAAGATGTATAATGCAATTAAAAACGTTTTTAAATTATAAAATTACAAGTATTAATGTAAAGAAAACTATTCAAATTTTAACAGATACGCGATGAAAATGTTTCCTGCACATGAATGGCCACGCCATAATATTTTGTCAATGCACGGCAATACTGGATGCTGAACGCCATTGAAATGGCGACCGAGTTTCGTATCGTCCCAGTGTAAGGAGAATCTACAATACGTGTTGTGATAAATAAAGCACAAATGCGTGACTAGGTTTCAACAGCAGGTCTAGCGTGTATCACAAGAACCCGACTTCTTTGAACAGCACAAACAGAATTTTGAGCAGTTTAAAGGAACCGACAGTGAACGCTGATTTTATGCGCCTGAGGTGTTAGTAAAGTCTGAGAAGTGTAAAGAAGCGGTCGTAGATTCAAATATATTATATTATACTACAATATAACAGTTTTTAACAAAATTTTAATGCTAATAAAATCCAGATGAATCGGGAAACTAAGTCTATCAACCATTTCATTGGTACTTGCAGTTTAAATTCCCAACAACACTAATAATGACTAAAGTCGTTTAAAACGTTTACCGGGAACTCCACTAATAGGATTTCACTCCACGCCACATCGGCACGAAGGTGGAATCCATTTCAATCATTGATCAAAACCCATTTAAGCGGGAACAGACAAATTCATATACAAATAATGTAGCAAATATAGCTTCTTTGATGCTTGGTCTATCGCTGCCGTTGCTGACCACCAATATAGCGTAATAATCCTGATAGTTTTCAGTACAAGAAATCTGGGTATCATCTACACATAAATAAAAAAGAATTCCGGCTTTGAGTACTTTTCTTCCTGCTAAAGTGACTAAGTATAGACACGCACAAGATCTAATCTAGTACTATTAGGAGACTGATTTCAAAAAGGAGCTAATATTCTTATGAGACAACTGTCCGAACGAAGTTTATCGGCAATAATTCAGCAGTGTTTATTGCTAAATAAGATATAATCTCAACGTGGCGACGATTCGTAAAATTAAACTATGCAACTACCTCATTATCGGCAATAAAGTAGGTATAAAACTAAACATACCGATTGTGGGACAAACACGAGGACCATTACACCATACAACCAAGTGTAGGTAAATAGAATAAATAATTATTCATTTTAAGAATAAATCTAATACAGAATTGCATTTCTGGTATACAAATAATAGCTAACGCAATCATTTTGTGTTTAAAATTAATATTTGGTAGTTATAAACCTCAATACTATGGTGAACCTAATAATTAATCTTATTAATAAATACAAAGCTTATAACTACAGAAAAATAATGTTAAATTACATATAAATAAAGTAAAAGTGTATAAAACTTCTTTCCAAATAATTTAAAACCTTAAAGATATCAGAAAATTAAGAGACTAAATGTTTTTAAAACAAAATCATTCTGTAGAAGATCTATTAGATATGTATGGAAAGAAGAGTAGATGAGATAAAGAAAGAATCTTAAACAGCGAACGATGGGAACACCCCACGTAAGTTTTTCAATAAACTTGTAGTTACTCCAGAAATAACCAAATTAGATTTTAATGTTAATACGATTAGCAACTATACTGCAAGTGATCAATTGCCAATTTCCAATCAGTTCATCTAAATTCTGAAGTTTAAGTACAAGGACATCCCAGCGTGCGAAGGAATATAGAAAAACGCGGGGCATGTATTTTTGTGCTTATGTTTCAGCGCTTTTCGATCATTATAGATCCTTATTGATACAGGTGATAAATAGAACCATTGCTCAACATTTATCTTCGGTTAAGATTAAGCTATGTTTAAATGTGACTTATTGTATTTGTCCATATATTATGTAGTATTGTTACAAGTACTATCAGTGCAACATATTAGTTATAATGTACCATTACACGTGGTATAGTCAATTAACTAATGTTTGAAGCGTTAAATTAACAGACTGAGTCAACTAACAGACCTCCAAAGATCACAAGTTTCTTTGACTGTGTTTAACTCCTCAGTTGAGGTAGGCCAACTTCTAATTGAGCACCGTTTGCTAAGGTACTCTCACCCCCTCCCACCCAGTTAAAATACATAGTATCTCTTGACCGCAAACCTAACATTTTCTTCCGTAATAATTGAATTGTGATAAAAAACACATCGTATATAAAACTTTAAAAGAAAGAGTTATTATCTTGGATTTATAATGAATAACTAACAGAAATTGTCATAAATGTATTTTCATAAAATTAGTTTTCAAGTTTGGTTGGAATCAAATGCTCTAGACTCAATTATTTGACTTACATGAATTAGAGGTGAAGCGTTGAATGGAAGGATATGTATTCGCTGAACCCTGAACGAGAATATTTTGATTTTATCACTAATATCAGAGATTACGTATAAAAGGATTTTGGGTAGCTTTCTAGAAAGGTACTGCTCCAACGCGGCTATTTTCTTTAGTCGGTTTTGACACCGATCATTAAGATAAACATTCGATTGGTCCCTAGTGCAAAATAAATAGAGTAAAATTAAAAAACAGAGGTAAAGAATGATTTTCATTGCTTCAACTGCTGAACACTGTTTCGTCACTTAGGACTCAAAAAATTTGTCTTTGTCCTTATTTCGTATGTTTGTTTATCCGTTCGTATCGCCTGAGGAAAAGTTCCAAATACAAATTATGATTTTGTATAGCAAAGTATTAAATGCCAATATATAATTAAACTAATCCTCACCTAAAGCTAAAAAAATACTAATCTATGCTAATTTTACGATTTCCATTTAAAAAATAGTTTGTTAAGGTTTAGTTAACATTACTTAGAAGCTGTAAATAATATTTAGTAGCTATTGATGTTGTGAAAGTGTGTATTATATAATTATTTTTTATCGTTCAGTATATTATGTTTCAACTAAAAATTACATATTTAAAAGCAAATATGTTTCAAAGTAGTCAAGAACTCTAGCCTTGCATAATAATTGCAGGGTGAAAAAAGGCTCTGGTTTCCTTATAACTAATACTGGACCGATTAACTTATTATTATTATTAACCGTATTACCAGCTTATTTTCATGTAATAAGTCGAACTACCGGCAAACTCTACCTAGATACATGCTTAATATATCTGGTTAAACATTATATACATACATTAAACAATCGATGTTTTGAAACATTTCCATTTTAATAGTTCCTGTTCGGACTCCAGCTGGTTTCTCAGCTCGAAACCGGTTGTAAATAAACGAATAAGGTTTATTTACAGAAATTTGGGCTCATTGTCAATTAACAATTCTTATTTTAACTTTAATGTAAGAAATATCTCAGACTGTATCAGTTCTCCGTGAGATTATCATCTTGATTAGGTTTCTTTAGAATTTGTCACGAAACAATAAGACAGAACATTAAAGACGGAGTTTTCTGTTTTATTAGTGGTGTAAATAAATTTAACTTCACATGCTAGGGAATGTGAATTTAACTTAGTTTACCCATCATGAACCATAAATGGTAAAGTACTTAACCCATTGTTAATCTTAACTCATTATCATTCAAATTTGGTCACTGAGGTTGTTTTGATAAATAAAAAGTGTAATCTTACTTATTCTTAGCAAGAGTAGACTGAAACTCCAGGTATATGCGAAACCAACAACAGTGTATAGATTTTTTAAACTAGTAAGGTAAACAGAAATTATATTAAAATGTATAACTCCATTGCCATATTTTACAGTTTAGTCTATCACAGATAAATAGAGTCTACAAAACAGAGAAGTAAATTAAAATCAATGAGAATAACTGGTGTGATATTAAAAATGAACTCGTTATAAACCAGAGGAGCTAACAGAGGCTATTGGTCAAGCCATTACAAAGCTTAAAGTTTCCAGTTGAGTGTTTGATGTCTCCTTTTCCATATTTTGTGCATGCTATGAATCATTGCAGAACTTTCATTTTGTTAAATATATTCTGAAACTTTATTATATATAATTTGAAGTGATATGTAATTTCAATGAGATGTATGCTGTTGTTGCCATGACAACTATTTAGCTCAACATAACTTTTCTCAACCTCTAAAGTAGAAATTTCCGCCTCACCTTACATCGCGGCTATTGCTCGAGTTCAGTTTCATCCTAAGGAGCTTAACGTAAATGAATGAAGCGAGAACCTACAGAAGACGTACTGATTACAAAAATTAGAAGAGTCGGGGGAAATCTTAACTTATGTACTGATGGAATAAAGTTATACTGTATTCATTTTGTTTAAAAAGCAATGCAAATTTGTAGGGATTTATTACATGAATGGCTTTAATTATTTAAATTTCACGCAAAACTAAAAGTTCAAACAGTTTTGCGAATATTATACGTTTTAAACCTTCTATATGACAAAGAAAATAGGCCCACAGAATGAATATTTTATACCAAATAAAAATAAATACAAAAATAAATTGTTTAAGAAACAAACATTTCATGGATATTATCACGAATCATGATATGTTCTTTCACTAATTTCTTATTTATTTAAAGAAGACCATGTAAAGATGTCTTATTTTACCAGGCGAAGGTGGGCTAAGAGGCCTTCTCTAAGACTTAACCTGAGGATCAACGGCTTAAACGGGACTTAAAACATAATAAATAAAAAAACTATACACTTTACCTATAAACTATACCACTGGCTAGCGCCCTCTGGTCAGTCGTACGTGGTTAGTAGACGAATGAAGACGTATTGTGACCTGTATTCCGTATTGCAGTTTTAATGATTAGTGTTGTGTATAGTTTTTTATTAAGTGCATGTTTATAGAGTTAGTGAAGTTGACAAACAACATGGTGGTTGTGATACCTCACCTAGGCGTGCCACAACGCTTTAGTAAGATTTGTTTATTTTAACCTAGTTTGTAATTATGTATTAGGTTAGTTCTTTACCTGAAGAAGAGATCAGATTGCAGATCTCGAAACGTAGTGTTACTGATTTCTTGTTTCACTGAACGATGGCAAATGTCCGGAAAAATCCTGTTTCCTTCACAATCCTTCCATCGTCAAAAATAACCTTCAAACAAAGAGTATGATCACTTTTAACATGCACCATTTAGTAGCAAATATCAACTACTTTAACACGAGTTTTTCTTAATACATATCATAGAACACCCATTAATACGAAGGCCAGTAAATATGGTGTCACCCAACGTACTTTTTGGATACAAAATGAACAATTAAACAATAGATTCCTATGTATTTATATGAGTAAGGGTTGGAAGGTGGCAAACCTGTTATTTTATAAAATGTTAAAAAAAACAATCTTACGCGTACATCTTGTACCTAGCAGCAAAGATACCATACTCAACATAAAACCTGTGGTAAATCAGCATTTTGTCTTAAAAATGCTATACAGTCCATATTTATGATGGCATACCTAATTGCAATTGAAATAGAAACACAAAAAGGGATGTAAATATTACATATTATCATATCTCTTTGTTCATGCATAATTTTTTGGAGAGTACCACAGTAATTATATACAAAAATCAATTATTTGAAGGATTTAAATAATTAAATTTAATTACTTTAAGCTATTAAAACATAGATGCAGACAACTGAAGTAAAAAAGGATGATTCACTCGTTCGTATGGTGTTATGTTTCTGTTACAACTAAAGAGCAATCGGATTTTGTGTAGAGAAATTTAAAATTTCGTTAAACATATTAAATTACTATGAAATATGTTAAATATAGTTATAAATTTTTCTGAATCTTATATAAGCACGGAGAGATAAGAAATCGAACAGTTTTGTCCCACTTTATACCTTTATATCCAATTAACTTTTTTGTTACTATCAATCCCAAGTGCATATGACCAATACATGAGATACATTTGGAAGAGAAAAATCTCTGCTAACATACTATGAAGTGTCAGAGGTCTCCAATAGAATACTGTCACTAGAGATACATTAATTTTTTTGAAGGAGACAGATCTAACTCAGCAAACCATTGTAAATCTACTTAGCGTCGGAATTCTCTACCATGTCACTTTAGATCTCGTCTTCACACATACACGATTTTCTCTATTGCAGCTCAGCATTATGTCACTCTTCATAATAGAGTTTTGAAAGTTTTCTATAAAATAAGATAAAACATACTCTGCATTTATATCTTTTACATGAACCCAAAATGAACAGGTTTTGTTTCAAAACAAAGCAACACAAAAGTTTTGAAGTCTAAACTGTTTACTCTTGCATAATAATCTGATAAATAAAAATGTAGCTTGGAACACAAGTGTGTGGACAAAATCTTAAGCTTTATTTATTTATGTTTTTAATAGTATTTGTAATTCAGAAATATTTGCATCCACCACATATTATACAGTGTAATATTGGTTTCACCGTATCTTGAATAAAAACTTTTAATTGAAACAGTCTATATTTAGTAATAACTATTATGTGTTTTAGATCTTTAATAGCCAGTGTATTCCTTTATTTCAAGAGTTTTATAGCCCTTTTTAAATCGTGAAGTTATTTTAAATACAGTTAAAAATGAGTATGACTAAATGTCCTGCAATTTAAAACACATTTAGTGATGATCTATACGATAGCAAGATAAAAACATAAAACTAGTAGTGGAACTACAATCTGATTTAAATACAAAAGATCACAAAAACAACTCGTGACTCAAATTCCATAACACTTTGCAGAAAATATAATGGAATTTTATGGATTTTACCTAAGAAAGAGTCTTAGCTTCCAATAAAATATAATTGGAAGACAGCAAAAGCACACTGTTGGGTCAACGTCTATTGCGATTAAGATAAATTACAAATGAAGTTCATAATTCTCTGATTATCTAGCCTATGGTTAATATTAAATGACGAATTTCACTACAAAAACAATATGGTGGTAAACCAGGAAACGGAAGTTGGCCTTTTCTGTGATCCTTTCGTCGAAAATATATGTAATAAAGTACATAACCTAAAACGCAATTACGCTGTTGAAGGCACCGCAGTCACTACGTAAATGTTTATAAATAAACCACTTGTAAGCCTTGACGATACTTCCTCTTTATTATGTATCTTCCTTGTATACGTTGTGAAGGCACATTCTAGAATTCTTTCGTTAATAAATTACACCAATTTAATGAGATCAGTGTAAGTTTCAGTGAAAAATAAAACGGAAAAATATTGTATGTTCTTTATTGTGCATAGATCCTAAATATGAGCAACACTAAACTGCATCATATTGTAATTCATATTGAAATCATTAGAATATCTAGGTTCACCCAGTCGCTGAGAGGTACTGACATCTTAAATTCTTGTAACTCTCGAATAACTGGTCTGAAATATATGTAATGGATTCCACCTAATGACTAGGTTCTCTCTGTCACCCCCTAAGCTCTCATAACACTCTTTCATTGTATGAATTGAGCCTCTAATAGTTTAGATCCCGAGACCCTAGGACGCGTAATGTCTTGAAACCTCATCCTTAGATTAATAAGGCTTTAAGGCCATTTGGGGGAGAATGTTACAATTTCTAGATTTGTTTATATAAATGTTACTGACTTCGGATTATTGTGTAACGATTAATCAATAAAACGTGGATAACACATTTTGTCAACATTCATTAACGTCTGTTTAAGTAATTCTAGATTGAAATTGATCCATTCGTATTACATGCAGGCAATAGTGCGGAAAATTTCTCTTAAGTTCTAATCCATGCCAAAATATTCTAGATAAATTTCCTGAGGCAATTATTCGATTTATTACATCGTTTGATTATTCTACGAATGGATGTCCAGTATATATTAAAATAAGTTTCGATTTGGCGTACACGGAACTGTATAATCGTCCTAATATTTATGTTTATGAAATTTGTATTACTATCCCTGCAAGTATAATCCTTTATTTAGTTGTAAAAATAATATATTATTTGACCTTGTATAGTAATATACTTGATTCCAAAGATAGTCACAATCGATCTTTGTTTAAATTTGTTTTATAAAATGTTTGTCCCAAATCTGGCATTGTTGAAAATTATTGGCGGATTTATAATAATATATGGGTTTGCGTACAAAAGACGACATGATTGTTAGGCTAGGTATATAGGTATTACAATTTTTCATTTGAGTTAGGTTGAAAAAGAAAATCAATGTCACTCATTTATTATGCCCTTGTGGTACATTATAATAATTGGGATTACATTAATAAATTTTATTAAAAAAAGTTGTGTTCTGAGATCTTTGTTCAGATAAAGATTTTAAAATACGAGCTCTACCTTGCTTCTTTACAACACTTCTTCAGAGTTAATTTAATCTAGGTTCATTTCCATGTCAATTAACAATTTAATTGAAATAGGTTTCTCATTACTTTGAAAGAAAAACTTTAGATTAAAATTCAATTTAGTTTATTTCTTGTAAAAAGCGTACTGTTATCTGCAATTTTCTCAAGTATTCTAAGAAATGCAATTTATCTTATTATCCATAGCCATGTATTTTATACATTTATTATATTTAACTCATTCAAAGGAACCACTTTATTTTTATAGACTTTTGTAATTTTTTCCCAACACAAAGGTGTTTAAACCACGTGTATTGTTTCCAGACTCGAAGTTTAAAACATAAGTATTTTTAGGTTATTTGCTAATCATTACTATAGGAACAGCTGATAATTATCAATCTTTAAGAATGAATAAAACTTTAATGTTACATGTTTTATTTGCAAGAATAACCTAACGCTTGTAATCTTTCTTTAATTTGCACAACCGTAAACTCTAATTGTTGTATTTCAAAATTCTTAAAATTTCCTAATAATAATCTGTTTTGTTAAATATTTATTTATGTGAAATATATTAGTTATTCATGAAATATGTAATAGGGCGAACTGCCCCGCACAATCAGGTCAGCCGGACCAATTTGATTGCTTTTAGTATAGTTTGAGGTACCAATTATAATAGTATTAGTAGTGTTGATAGGATATCGAATTAGTTAGCATTGAATGTCTGAAGAACATTAAAATTAATATGTGGTTCTAATAAGTAAATACTTAACACTTTATTTTCAGACGCAGGTTATGAATAGATTAACTCACTCCGAGTGGAGTTCGATGTGGTGTGAAAAGGTTTCGTGTTTGAAGTGTGTGTTGTGGTGTAGTTCATTATTGTCAGTTTTGCCTTCTACTGTGATTCTTTTTATTTTGAGGGATATAGTCTCAGTGTGTAGGTATTGCTATAGAATTTTTACTCAAAAAGAGCTTCCACGTTCTTCTTAGGTTTTCTTAGATGTCTGATTATGAAGCTTTGCTCTTTTCTTGGACTTTAAGGTCGAGTAGTGAATAAAAATCCTAGATAGTGATATTATTTATTTCCAACTGAAGAGCCAGCAGTTCTATAAGGTATAATTAAAACAGTAACAATTAATATTAATTCATAATGGCAATAAGGAAAAAGTAATAAACAATATTAAAATTCATGACACTATACGTAACAGCAGCTATAACATGACTGCAGTTTGACTATATACCCAATAATAGTTATATTAACAATAAAAATACATATTTCTCTAACTTAACTAAATAACATTAAATATGATAAACAATCAAATAACAATGTTTTGGGATATAAATAACTAATTAGTAACACCGAAACATAATGAAAAGGTACAAACTAGATATTAGTTTGAGATACTTGTTTATGTGGGATGGAAGTTTGAGTATATGTATGTTTGTGTGAAAATGTGCTATTTGGGCATGAGAATATATCCATAAACCATGTTCTCAGACAATTACCACCTCAATGCTGGAACCCTCTAAGTTGGTGTCTGAAGGTCAATGACGAGGAATCAAAGAAGTCCAGATGGTCCGGAAGGTCATTGATATTGAAATGTATCCTCAAAATCGTGCTGTTGGCTGTATATGATGATAAAAATTAGGATCTAGAGAAACGGTCTATAGAGCGGGTACCGCCAAGAATTAGAGTCTGTACGCAACTGAGAATGTCAGGGAAGTATTACATATGATTTAAATACCTATTAAAACACGTTCTCAAAACCCTCGGCAACCAGTTCAGAGAAAGTAGTATACAGTGTGGGATCGCATTTTTATTTGCAGCGCAGATGTGTGATTGTCTTCGTTATATTTAGCTCCTTCATAACTGATGTATGAAAAAACATGGAAAACTAGATTTTCCAAAACTTTTCTATGGTGAATTCTTCTTTGAGCTTTCATTTAGTGCAGTGATAAAGATGAAAACAGAGGTGTTTAAATAGAGGATTCACAAATAGTAAACCACAGAACAGTTGGAGCCCTGTCATGTTAGACGACAGTTCAGGATTTTCTAAGCATTTAATAAGCTTAAAATAACAAGTAGTGTTCACCACCCATCAAATCATCATAGCGCTTTTCTGTCTAAAATTCTTTCATTCAACAGTTTAATTTAACTATGAATGTAAAATCAATCACACTTAAATGTAAGAACCATCATTATGCTCTTAAACCACAATGCTATTTAGAAAATGTCAATATTTCTCATCACTCCACTAAAAACGGTCAAAGTAAGATACTGCTGAGTGTTAGTATGTATATTGTACTAATATGAACAATGAAATGTGTAAAAAATTAAACATTTGTTGGGTACAGATATTTATTCATTTTCATATAACTGATAATATGTTTATAAAACGATTGGCGTGGTTATGACAGCTTCTAATATATAAAGTAAAGTAGTAGATAATTACTTGTTTCAATCTCCCCATTGATGTCTTTCAGGGAAATAGTTATAATTTAAAAGCAATCTATAAGAATATTTACTATAGTTTGATATATGCTGGATTATGATTTGTATTGACATCACTACACATTTTGCTATAAAAATAAAGTTTAGTGATAAGTTTGAAGCTCGTTTAATTTTTTTTGATAATCAATATATTTCTGTTTACATTATTGTCTAAAACTGAAATATAAACTATAAAACTACTCTTTTAGCTATCTGTTTTGGAAAAGGAACTTAAAATAGAACAGTAGAGGAAACCCGCGCTAAAGGGAACGGATTGTCTAATGGTTTAACGACACAAGATTTACACTGCCATAAAGAACATCAGCTACAGTCCCAACCAATTAATCACCGAATTGATCGTCCTCAGAGAACAGTTCTTTGTTGATAACTCTCTTTCAGCCTAGTAATTTAGTTTATAAAAACAAATATACTCAATTAGTTGTTGAATGACTGTATTTATCAGAAATAAATACACTATAGAATTATTCTAATGTTCCTGTAAACTGCAAACCTAGAAATTATTGGAATCACTCTAAGAAAATCTGTGTTGAGTAATAATTAGACAAGAGGTAATAATCACTATGCATTTTAAATTTCGTTTCTTTTATGTTTTTAATAAAAAATCATATACCATTTCCTAATTATTTGTACTGATTGTGTGCATATTCATAAGAAATATAAAGTAGATGTTGAAGTAGAGACACTATATTTCATGAACACAAATATGATTCTGTCTTTGTTACAAGAATATGAAATACATTTAAAACTAATGCATATGAAGTATTTTCAACTGAAAGCAAAACCGTAGGTCTGTTATATTTTAGCTGTTGTATGAACACAGTACAATATTTTATGCCATCGTGTATTCTTAAATACAGCTGTGTAGGTTATTGAGAAATTATGTTGAAAACATAATAATGAGAATTATTTACGCTTAACGCTGAAAACATTTTACTGTTTGTATGTAATATTTACAACTCTGGTTCTTTAGTATGAAATAACCTTATTTTAAGATTAATTTTGTTTATTTGTATTCTTTATCTCAATAAGCTGGTTGCATTGAGGAGACAATGACGTAAATTCCGGCGATTGCTCCCCATTAGCCGAGACAATTTAAGATACCCCTCTAGTACATTCATCACGTGACGTCATATGATTGGTCAGCATTGCATTGCGTCACTGGCCTGGCCATCATTTATTCTAATATGTGAATCCGAGTGGAGAGCATCTCGACCTCGTTCCTTTTTTGTACTGGTCACATGTTATTTGAGCCCCTTTGTAACTAGGTAATTTATTTCTATAAAATACAAGGTGCGAGTGTTCTTAAGAACGAATCCCCTTAGTCTGCTTTATATTTTGTGGAATGAGTCTTTTACGACCCTAAATAGATGGGGCTTCCGAGAAACTATTTGCCCCCCCCCCCCGATTCCACTGACTCTTGATGTGAACTGTGTTTATACTCCTAAAATGTGTGCTGTCCCCGCTGGAGTCTTTTGGGAGTATGAGACATCACAGCCGTGCAATGAGACATGGTTACTCAATTCAACCCTTTTTTCTCTCCATACTTTCCCTTCCTAACCTCGTTTGTTTAATTTAGTATAATAATTTGTTTTGTATAAATTGAAAATAATGCTATTTGTTTATACAGCATTCATTGCCCTTTTAAAAGGATTCTTTAGTTTCTAACAAATCTGTTAGGATATGCTTGATTAATTTTATACCTAAATTTGTATTCTATATACATTAATATTATTTGATACAAGAAAAATGCAATTCCATTGTGAACTGTACAACATTTATTCAACGACATATTGTGAATACTTTATTAATCACCATCACCAACTGATTTATAAATAAGTTGTATATTGATATTGAATGTTAATTAGTATTGTTTATTACGTCTGTGTAGGGCTCTAATGTGATTTTAATATTTATGAGGTGGTATAATGGTATCAGGTCATGTAATTTAGTCACCAGATTAAATGCTTAACTACATGGCCAGACAGGTATTGATAAGTTTATAACATTATAAGCTGTAAAATGATTACTAAAGTTTTGTTAAACTCTTTTAATACGTTTATATCGTAATACACAGCATCACACATGTAGCTTTGATGTTTTAGTTAAAAATGCGTAAATATTGCAAATTATTGATTTTTTAACATTTTTATAAGTATTAATACTGGTTTAGAATATGTAAATCTACGCAATTTTAATTGAAACAACTAGATATGTGAATTTCCATGACTCTCATCTAATTTCACATTTTCTGTAACTTTCGTTTCCTGAAAAAAATTAATCTGCTTCGTTAATCTTGTCTAATAGGAAACATGAAATGTTATCTGTATAAGCTCCTTTTCGCAACCTTTGTTAATGTAGGTGAGGAGAATATTGTATCCAATAATTCTGACTTATTTATAAACTAGCAAATCATTACACTAAATGCCACATCAGTCTTCTATATGTGGTATTACTGTTCTAACCACATTTGTGCCTTATAAACATACGGTCAAGCATATAAGTAAAATAACAATTTTAAAGAATACATTTCTTTTCATAGTTATAATCTATTTCAGACCTATGAACAGTACATTGTAAGATCAAACCACATAAATGAAGATTTTTAGACATTTAACCCGTTCCTTATACACAAACATCAATTAAATAACAATATTATTCATTAAACAATAAATAATAAATATTATGATTCATATAAGTAGTAAATATTATAATTTGAACAATCATTGAGTTAATAATTAACTGACATAGAATAAAATACTTCATAAGTTAAATAGACAATGTCGATATTATGGTGATTAAATAATGCTAGACGTATATAAGAAATATACTTGATAGATAAAAGCTCAAAGTGGTTTAAAGTAAAATATAGTATCATTATATATAAAGGTCCATAAAGGACCATAAACTTATGGTCAGGATCAGCATTAATAGTAGCAATAGTATAGTACTATTGTTCTGCTTATATTATTCAAATATATTATATATATCATATATATATATATATATATATCTTTATATATATATTTCTTGTGTGCGTGTGTATGTTAATGAACTCCTCCTAAACGGGTGGACCGATTTTAATGAAACTTTTTGTGTGTCTTCAGTTGGATCCGAGAATAGTTTAGATTCATAATTCGGTCCAATTTTAATAGTTTATTTAATTAATTTTTTAATAATAAATTGTTGTTGATGGTGGAGTGTTTTACATTGGATCCGCCAGACTGCGCCACGAACGACACGTAATACAAAGTGAACTGATACTTAACAGCTGTGAATATTTTCAGCTGAAGTTCATCAAAGAGGCAGATACATTTGTTCACATTTAAAATTTAGAAAGTTCATATTTTAAATTTGTAAAGTGCTTGATCAGTAGAGTAATGCAGATTGCAAAGATGAAGTTTCACCAATTGTTCTACGTAAACATTATAATATTACAACACAGCAATAATGTTTTTCTATTTTAATTCCAAGTTTTCCCGACATTTTGTGCTGCTATCAAATTTGTGTGTTGTTTTGTAACATTCTGTAATTATTGTGTGAGTGCTAATTGTTATAATACATTAATAGAGATTGAAGATGTTTAAAGTGCATAAATAACTATAGTTATTTATTAAAGTTATTGAACTCATTTTGCACATTTATTGAAGTGAGTATATTTGTCGCATACCTCAAATAACCTAAGTAGCATACAAATCAAAAGGTTGTGTTTCTATGTGTGAATATTGTTAACAGTTTAGATAATCAAGTTTTAAACCAATTGGATTTAAAATAATTTGTTGTAATTTACATTTTTTAATCTGCAGTCAGAATTGGTCACATCAGTTCAAATTAAGAAGCATACAAATCATGTGTGAATAACTACTTATTGTTAATATTGTAGGAGTTGGTTTTAAATTAAATTCTGTTGGCCAGTTCCGACATTATACTGTAATTTTAAATTACTAATTTTATAACAAGTATATTTTTTTAATTTACAACTTAATTTATCGTAATGCTATTGAATGTACAATTTTTTTTTTGTTAATCCTTCAGGAGTGTACATAAACAAATTAGATGGTTTTCCGATAGGGCTGAAGTATAATAAGAGGCCTCCATCACAATCGAATTATTGATATTTCTGAATAGCCTATCCAAACTACTATCCGAATTGGATTATAATTATTTAAAGGCTGAAGTATAATAAGCAGCCACCATCACAATCGAATTATTGATATTTCTGAATAGCCTATCCAAACTACTAAATTTCATTATAGTTATTTATTCGGTCAAATTTAATTAAATTTTTAGTTATAAATTGTTGTTGATGTTGGAGTGTTTTATATTGGATCCGACAGACTGCGCTACGACACGTAATACAAAGTGAACTGATACTTAACAGCTGTGAATATTTTCAGCTGAAGTTCACCATAGAGGCAGAAACATTTGTTTACATTTATATTACGTTATTATAAAGTGCTTGATCAATAGTCTAATGCAGATTGCAAAGTTAAATTTTCACCAATTGTTCTATGTAAACATTATAATATTACAACACAGCCATACGTTTAATCAATTATAGTCTTGAAAGCATAGAGTAAGCATAAACATATAAAAATAACACCACTTCTTATTTCAATATATTCTGCACTCACTTTGGAGGATAGAGATTATCCAGATATAAAATTGGTAGTTTTAGCTTTTAAGTGAAATTCTTAGTAAATTATTAAGTGTTGATCTTGGAAGAATGCGCTACGATCGCATTTTCAAATGTTTTTCTATTTTAATTCCAGGTTTTCCTGACAGTTTGTGCTGCTATCAATGTGTGTGTGTTGTTTTATAAGGTTCATGTTTCAAAAGTAAATACGGCAAATAACATTAAAATATAATAGAATGAAGTTATAAAAAGTGTACTACGTGGCCGCGTTATAAGTTTATAAAGGCCAGCCAACAAGCAAAAAGAAGAAAATAAAAAATAAAACATCGTGTAATTATTGTGTGAATGCTAAAATTGTAATAGTACATTAATAGAGATTATTGGTCGCATTACCTCAAATAACCTAAGTAGCATACGAATCAAAAAGTTGTGTTTCTATGTGTAAATAACTATTGTAAACATTTTAGATAATCAAGTTTTAAACTAATGGATTTCAAATAATTTGTTGTAATTTACATTTTTGATCTGCAGTCAAAATTGGTCAGATAAGTTCAAATTAAGTAGCATACAAATCACATGTGTGAATAACTATTGTTAATAGTGTAGGAATTGGTTTTAAATTAAATTATGTTGGCCAGTTCTGATACTATACTGTAATTTTAAATAACTATAATGAAATTCGTTAGTTTAGATAGGCTAATCAGGAATATCAATAGAGGTTATCCATATATAAACTGGAAGTTTTAGTATAATACACTTTTAACTGAAATTCGTAAATATTAAGTGTGCAGTGATTGATCAGTTAATTTTTGGTTTATAAATAAATTGTTTTTTATCTTGGTATGATTTAAATTGGATCCAGCAGAATGCGCTACGATCGCAGTTTCAAATGTTTTTCTATTTTAATTCCAGGTTTTCCCGACAGTTTGTGCTGCTATCAAATTTGTGTGTTGTTTTGTATCATCGTGTAATTATTGTGTGAGTGCTAATTGTAATATTAGATTAATAGACAATCACATGTGTCAATAACTATTGTTAATAATGTAGGAATTGGTTTTAAATTAAATTTTGTTGGCCAGTTCTGATACTATACTGTAATTTTGAATAACTAAAATGAAATTCAGTAGTTTAGATAGGCTAATCAGAAATATCAATAATTTGATTGAGATGGTGGCCGCTTATTATACTTCAGCCTTTAAATAACTATAATTTGGATTGTCATTTTAGTACTTTAGATAGGCTATTCCGATATATCAATAATTCGATTGTGATGGTGGCCACTTATTGCACTTCAGACCTATACGGAATACTTATTTAGTATATTAGATAAATTAAATTCTGTTGGCCAGTTCCGAAACTATACTGTAATGTTAAATAATTATAATGTAATTCGGTAGTTTAGATAGATTAATGAGAAATATCAATAATTCGATTGTGATGGTGGCCACTTATTGTACTTCAGACCTATAGGGAATACTTCTTCAGTAATTTAGATACCGTAGTCTATGTTGTTATACATTTTTATCTAGAAGTTACTTAAAATTACATATTCAATAAGTTACTCATACTCATTGTGTACTATTATACAGAATTTTATTTTTACAGAAAAATGCCACGTCTTCGTGGAAGAGGACGAATAGTTATTCAATCATGTGATTTATATACTACTTAATTTGAACTTATGTGACCAAACTGTTAACCATAGTTATTCACACATAGAAACACAACCTTTTGATTTGTATGCTACTTAGGTTATGAGACCAATATACTCACTTTGTTCAATAAATTTTCAAAATTAGTTCAATAACTTCAATGAATGACTGTAGTTTTTTATGTACTTCAAACATCTTCAATCTCTATTAATGTAATATTACAATTAGCACTCACACAATAATTACACAATGTTACAAAACAACACACATATTTGATAGCAGCACAAACTGTCAGGAAAACCTGGAATTAAAATAGAAAACATTTGAAACTGTGATCGTAGCGCATTCTCTGCTGGATACAATGTGTAAGACTTATGTAATTATTAGTAATATAAAATTCATAGAATCAATGTACAGATAGTTGTTGGAAAGGAAGTCTTGTATTAAAATTCGATACAAACATCCTCCGGATGTAACTGGATACGCACATCCGCCCAGACGCCGATGGTGAACAAACAGGAAATGCTTGCTTAAGCAGCGGAAATGCTTATTTGTAAAAACCGTGCGACAATGTAAGGGACAGCCATGCTGATATGAAAAATTGTTACTCACCAATTATGATGGAGAGATTTGGCAGAGGCGTGGTCAATGAGCTGGCGGGAGAAGAACATCAAAACGGAAGAACAAGGAGGAGAGGTGGAAGTCGAGGACGAAAATTCGAAAACTGAAGTTCGGGAGTGCTAATGTTGGTGTTCGTGTGCGGGAAAATATCTCTAGGCGTAATAAATGTGATGTGAAATAAAATGTAAGTAATTTTAAGAACTTAATATATTTTAGGGTTCATTAATCATTTTCAATTCCATATCTATTTAAATGTTCACAATTTCGAAAATGTAAATTCATGTAAATGTTTAGCTATTTAAAAGAAAGTTTCTCACGTTAGTCCATGAACTCATAATTATTGCAACACTACAAAATTACTAGTAAATGTTATAATGAATTAAATTTAAAATAAATTGTAATGAATAATTTAATATTAAATATGTCTTCAAAGCATTAAGATATTAAAATTTGTGCTTAATATATCGGTTGACCCAATCAATTGTTAATTAAAATTTTTAATCAATTTAATGAAATGTTGTCACAAATAAATGTGTTGGTTCATTTGAGGGTATTTGTACTGCCAATCTAACCTATTATTAAATCCTCTCACAGCAACCCTTGCTCATAGTATGTCACAAGCTTAATCTTAAACTAAACCAAACTTAAAAACCTTACATGGTGGAGGCGCTAAAACTCGATTGGCATTCAAATTCCTCACATGGGCAAGCACATAGTTTCATAGGCTAGGTATAAATTAGAACTAAATAATATTTATAAGAAAGTATTTAACGAAAATAGCCTACTTCAGTGACAAACCACTCATTTACCTGAAAGATAAATTAAATTTCCAATAACTCAAAAATATTTTCAAACCCGTATTTAGAGTAACGCCAAGTAAACTAACGAGGTACGTCAATGGACATGTATAATTAAATGGGAACCATACTACATGAAGATTAAATATCATTAGACACATATAGGACTTCCAAAAGTGACATAATAAAAATATTAAATGAAAATGGAATACTATCTAGAGACACAGACACTGTAGCAGACCTCAGACCTATCCTAGCGGCACTTAAGAACTTAACACGTATAAGCGCAAGTCACCCTAATATTAAAACCATATTTAATAATTTAACTACACGAAAAACTCACCTAAGTGAAGAGGACAGGGAAAACTATAAGGATCTAGCTACAGTCGAGGATTTTCTAGTGCAGAGAACAAATTTATACGACATAGTACATAACCCTGAGGCGAACATCAAGACACAAGCACCCCCAAACTTAGCACAACATTACGAGCCACTCACACTACCTGACAGAACGAACACAGTAACCATGGGGGAAAACATACCGTTAATATCAGCTGGGACTTACACAGGTCTCCAGAGCGAAAATCCACAAGATTTTTTAGACAAATTCCTAGTGGCAGCAACTTCAAACAGATGGACAGACAACACTAAAGTTAATTTATTCCCAGCGCATTTATCAGGCACAGCACTAACTTGGTTCAAACACTACAAGCAAAAACAACGAGGGGTAGCCATACAATGGGATCAACTTGCTAAAAGTGTCATAGAGGCTTTCACTCCATTAGCACAAACCCAGAGTCTACAAATGATTTTAGAACACAAAATACAGGGAGAGAACGAGCCAACACTAACCTATTTTTTAGATATATTAACAACATGCCGAAGATATGACCCTACAATACAGGAAGAGCAAATTATACATTTTATCATACAGGGACTAAAACCAGAAATCTGTAAACGAGTTATAGGCCTGAAAAACGACACCTTAAGTGATCTAGAGAATAATTTAAAAATTACAGAACAGCTAGTTCTAACACAAATGAAAAACAAAGAAAGGTACAATAGGGTTGCAGCAAACAGACCCTATAGTACACCCTTATATAAACAAAACATCATCCATAAACTACAAACAGAAGTTAACACCCTAACCAATTTAGTAGCTACCCTAACTACAAACCAAATTTCAAATCATAACCACAGGTACGAAAGGTCTCCATCCCCGTATGAAAACTCAAAATATAAGCCAAGATATGATAGAACACCTAGTCCTCACCAGAATAGATATATGGAAAGCTCAAACTACCCCAAACAAACCCAAAGGCCACCTATGATTAAACACGTTACTTTCAGTGATAGGAGAAGACAAAACCATTCCCAAATACAACCTGCTAGACAAAATAGGTATTGCACTATTTGCCGTAAAGACAACCATAATACTGAACAATGCTGGTTCAAGCAACGTTCATTAACTTCTCAAACCCAAAGTAACTGCTTGGCACCTAAAACCAACAATACACAAGAGCTGTTCTGCAGGTACTGCAAGCGAACAAACCACAATATAGAATCATGTTACAAGTCTAATTATTATAAACAAAATCATCAAAAAAACGGGAAATAGGGGGAGGTCACACTAACCCTTACCGAACTTCCCCCTTATCAAAAGCGAAAACAAATAACACCATAGATCTTAACCAAAGGAATCGACAAACTTACAAATGTATAAAGTCTATGACATTTACTCCTTACAAGTCTTACAAATGTAAAACATTCCAAGATGGTCCACCCATTTAGGAGTTCAGCTCCATACACACGCACACAAGAAATATAAATATAAAGATAATGTAATTCGGTAGTTTAGATAGGCTAATTAGAAATATCAATAATTTGATTGCGATGTTGGCCGCTTTTATATAATTCAGCCTTTAAATAACTATAATCTAATTCAGTTCGTCATTTTAGTAGTTTAGATAGGCTATTCAGAAATATCTATAATTCGATTGTGATGGTGGCCACTTATTATACTTCAGCCCTATACGGGATAATTATTTAGTATTTTAGAAAAATTAAATTCTGTTGGCCAGTTCCGATACTATACTGTAATTTTAATTAACTATAATGAAATTTGTTACTTTAGATAGACTATTCAGAAATATTAATAATTCGATTGTGATGGTGGCCGCTTTTTATACTTTAGCCTTTACATAACTATAATCTAATTTGGATAGTAGTTATATAGGCTATTCAGAAATATCAATAATTCGATTGTGATGGAGGTCACTTATTATACTTCAGCCGTATCGGAAAATCATCTAATTTGTTTGTGTATACTCCTGAAGGATTAACAAAAAAATATTGTACATTCAATGGCATTACAATAAATTAAGTTGTAAATTGAAAAAAATATACCTGTTATAAAATAGTTTGTTGCAACTTTTTTACCTTCAGATTAAGTAAGTTTTCATTTAAAACATCCTCTACATTTCACATCACTCATTAAATTTACATGTGATGAAGTTAGATATTGTAATAACTTTTTAATAGACATTTTTATCAAAACAGCCCAGATTGTTACAGATTTAGTTTAAAATTTTCGAATTAAAGACGTGTGTACAGGACAACGTCTGTCGGGTCTGCTAGTATATATATATATATATATATATATATATATATATATATATATATATATATATATATATATATATATATATATATATAGATATATAGATATATATATATATATATATATATATATATATATATATATACGAGATATATATATAATGATACTATATTTTACTGTACACCACTTTGAGCTTTTCTCTATCAAGTATATTTCTTTTTCTATGGTTGTACAAATGTATGCACTATTATACACACACACACGCGCGCGCGCGCACACACACACACGCACACGCACACGCACACACACACACACACACACACACACACACACATACACATATATATATATAAAAATATATTATACATATATGTGTATATATATATATATATATATATATATATATATATATATATATATATATACGTATATTATACATTATATATATAAACTATATTTATAAAATCAAATATATATTATATCATTTATAATTAATAATATATAATTAATGTTATTAATGTATATAAAATATAAGTTTAATTAAATAACCATCATGAAGTTAAAACCAGTTAAAGCTTTACCTTTAATTGTTGTATCCTGAATCTACAAAAAGAATGTAGTATTTGGTCCCAAATCAGGATACATTTCTAAATACACAATGAATAATTTTGAACATAAAGTCTAGAACTGCTACTGGTACTAGCCTAGATAAAGCATACAATGAGCTTGAACACTTTACCTAGAGTGATGAACACGGGTAGTTGGTTCTCTAATTTACACAAGTAGACGGTACAATGGACATTCGTTGCGTGAATGAGGAGATGAATAAAATATGATTGCCATATAGTGGATAGAAACAGCTCCGGAAGAAATAACCTGTAATTATATAGAAAACCAAATACCTTTACTGGAAATTTTTAATAGTTATAACAATTTATGTACCAATATTCTCAAGAAATACATCCCTATATCGATACTAAAGCGTCGATATTATTAAAGGAAATCCAGTATTCATAGTCCACCGTACTTTGAGATCGTGTCAGAAACATCGTAGTGCACTCAATTGTGCACAATTTGAGGAAATGAGAAAACCTTTTCACCTAAATTACACTATATTCTTATGCTTTGTAGTATCTTTATTTGCAGTTTTTAGTTGGAAGGTTTTGGTGGAAGGTGAACTGGAGCTAAACTCAACAT
This sequence comes from Homalodisca vitripennis, assembly GCF_021130785.1. Taxonomy (NCBI): domain Eukaryota; kingdom Metazoa; phylum Arthropoda; class Insecta; order Hemiptera; family Cicadellidae; genus Homalodisca; species Homalodisca vitripennis. The sequence goes on along the minus strand of NC_060208.1, from coordinate 191,782,898 downwards.
TTACATTGAATTAATCCTTCCCGCCATAGCTACTTTATGTGTGGAAATCACGGTTTCTCAACTGGGTTAAGAGATCTGCCAGAAATGTCGTAGTCCACTCAATTGTCTGATGAGACAATTGAATGTCATGAGAGATTATTTGTCGTGTCATCAAATTGTTGATGACACAGTTTGCCTAAATTACATCATATTTTTATGTCTTTTCAGTCTAAGTGTATTTTATTTCAAATCGATACATAGACATTCGTTTTAAGCCACGTAATCACCAACTATTTTTAATCTCAGACGAACCTGATTCCAGATGCTAATCTAAGAGGAAGATGCAATGGAGATAAACTCAATACTCACATTGAATCAAACCTTTCCATCACAGTTGCATTATGTGTATAAATGTCTCTTATTTTAAATACCACCTTGTGTACGATGATGATACAAACATTCTCGCCCCAGGAGTGTAGAGATAAAACACACCGTTTAATATTTAACCCTCACGTTCCACACACAGGTCATATTTCACAAGAGTAAAGTCCAGAAGAAATCTGTGGTACCTGAGATGTAACGGATGGCTGGCGTTGGGCAGTTTATTTCATGACATAAATCTACAACATATAGCCCTACATCGCTAAGTAACATATTAGCTACAACACACAGACACAGGTTTGTATTACATCAATAGAAGGAATTTTCTCTCATAATATTTTATCTTTATTCTAATATGAAGTATGACGACTATTATTAACTTAATAATAACAAAATTACACATATTTTGCAATATCTGAAGTAATATCGTACAAATCTGATTTTATAAAGTGTAATTATTGTTCAAAGATATAAAGACGAATAGGCAGTTTATTGGTGGTATTAAAGTTTTTAGACTAAAAAACTGAACCAAACCTTTCTTTATTGATATTCTCGTTCTTTCTGAGAGCAATAGTTTAATTATATTGCTATTGAGTACATTAGTAATTAAATTGTAACTCTATGTTCTGACCACTACTGTAATATATTACTCACTCAAAATACTTGTCAATAACGGTTTAGATATCTTTCAGAATCGGATCACGTTCGATCCGGAGTTTGGATTAAAAATATGTCAGTTTTATTCTTAAATCCAAGCAATTAAACTGTGCGGGATTGAGTGTGAAGCACCCAACAATAAAAATATCCGAAGATTCTAACAAATTTTTTTACAAACTTCCAAATTATGAATGTTTATTAGGATAACAATATTTTTGTCACTATTCATTCAGCAGATATTTTAAATGCTTCAAGATATTCTCCAGTGTTATTTTAATAAATACTATGCTTTATAAGTAAAACCCAGAAACAAAGCTCTTTTTCAATTATTATTCAATTTATAAAATAGCATTTCTTTTTTAATTTAACTATTGAGGAACTAGCACACACCCGCGGCTTCCCCTGCAATTTCCATGCAACATTCCAAGTATTTTATGCAATAGATCCTGCGATTTCAGTAACATATAACTAATTTAGATGAATGGACGCGTAGAAATCTAAAGTAGAAGTTCATACCTTTCTTGGTAAAAGTACTTATCATGTAATAGACAGGGATTTATGTTATGTTTTAAATGGAAATATTCATGTATCTTGCAAGAGGTATCCATTTTTCTTAAGAGGAACAATAACAATAAACCAATAAATATTCATAAACATAGAATAGTCGGCTATTATGTAGAATATTTTTAAGCCTTTGCAAAGAAATCAAACTTATAAATGAGGAAAACAGATTTATCTTTTATTGAGCCGTCTGCTTGCCCAGATTTTAAAATGATAGGACGCACTATTACAATATTACTTAAAATTATTGCATTTAAATTAGGTCATAAATGAAAAATTCCTTTTAGGTTGAGGCAATTTTGAAATGATTTTTGCTATGTTGAATTTTGTTTGAAAATAATGGTCTTGATAAACGATATCAAATCAATGATTATTTATTTGAACTCTAAATAGAGTACTTTATCAACACAGTTTTTGGGCCAAATTTATAGGCATATATACATTGTACATACTTTGGACTGACAAGCCTAACACAGTTCAAAAGTACCTACTTCTGCGTTTGTATTCCACTGTGGGTAAGGGAAAGACTGAAAAATCCGAACGTCATACTCTTCAGTATGCGTTGGTGCTAAATCTTTTCATCGTACGTCGTCAAAAGGTTTTCGAGATAATATATGGACAAACCTACGTAGACATACACACAAAGACTTGATCGTCTTAAACTGGCTCGATTTACTAATAATACTTGCAATTAGTTTAATGCCCTATAAGGAAATATATGCCTACTTTGCGGGCCACCCAGCTTTTGCTGCCTTTGTTTGTACCCTCAGTATTAGTTTTTCGAAAGAATGAATATTTGAAAAACTAATATATTAAAGTAAATGTTCTTTCTTCCTAATCCATGCTCGTATTTCCTTGGTACCGTCTATACAATATATCAATATTTATTTACCTAATCAGTATCCTATATCTCATCAGTTAAAAATGAATGCTATGACTCCTTGACAGTTTTCAGTAACAAAACATTGCATTTAATGTGTAGTGTATTGCTTTGTAGTTCCACTTGCTATAATCAGGGACTAACTGCTTTCGCTTGTTTCCTCAAACTGTAGTCAAGAAGCGAATGGATCAACCACGTTAATTCCTAGTACCTCCGTTTTCGTTCGTCAAGGTATTGTAAAAATGTCGTCTCATGAAGTCTTGGGAATCCCAATTTAATACCATACATGTACACATTCACAGTTTCGTTCATTAGGTAAAATAAAGAAAAACACAATTGATTTTCCCTGTTCACACGATCAAGTGTATATTTAGGTCATTGCAATTTAATCTTTAAATTTAGTTACTGTAATTTATGGCCGGTCTTAACGTTTTTTGTTGCTTAGTTTATTATGCCTTGTTTCCTATCAAGAAAATATATGTATCTTTCTGTCAAAAGACAAGATGAGTTTTATAACAGTTGGTAATTTTGTATTAAAGTAAGATAGTAACTTTGCTTTTTATGTATGCTTTCTAGTAATGATTAATCACTGCATATGTTTACTAAATGTACAGTTAAAATTATATTTTTTCTATCTTTTTTTATCTGGATATTTTCTTACTCTGTGCTCAACAGCGGTTGCAGTAAAAGTTGAAATAAGAATAATTGCTTATAAAATCAAGTTTTCATAGAATATTTGAGTACACTTAACAGGCAGTTGTTAATAAATCGCAAATTTTGAGATTAAAATGGCATTTACTAATTTAGAGACCAGTTGGACGTAGCCAGTAGGGATTTTCGAAATAAGAATATGCCTATATTCATCTCAGGGAACCTAAGAATATCCATGTCCGATTTCAGTACAAACGGTTGAATAGTTTACGTGTGAAAGAAAACAAACAGAAATTTACCTCGAGTAATGGAGCTCCTAGAGACAACTAGCTGTTCCTTTATTCTTTAAATAATTACTGCCCTTATGTTATGGTGCTGTGATATACTTGTGTGTACCTGCCAGTGAAGTAATATTAACAGTACAGCTATATATGTTGATAGTTTGATCGTTCCTGGCCGTAGATTTCCCTCGACTAACGGTGCCCCTAGACACAGCTACGTGTTCCTTTATTCTGTAAATAATTACTGACCTGATGTCATGGTGTTGTGATATACTTGTGTGTACCTACTAGTGAAGCAATATTAACAGTACTGCTCTATATGCTGATAGCTTGATAGGCCCTGGTCGTTAAACTTAACACATTAAAAAGTCAAACAAAAGTAATACACTAAATTCATCCATATGTCTTTTATTCAACAATTTCTATATACCTTATATAATGTAGTATTGCGGTTTTAGTTGTTGAGTAATCATAAATGCTATTCAAATAAATATACATTAAGATAGACAAGATGAATCACTAAAATAAAAAGTAAAACATAAGACGCCAAAAAGTGGTCAAAAGCTGCCCAAAATGTGGTCTTTTTGTGTCATAAGACTCAGCCTTGGTAATGCCTTATGACATTATAAGAGCGGCCTCATTGACGTTGTTTTAGTAAGTCTGACCTTGGCACCGAGTACTTCTGATTGCTGAGATGCTTGTCCCATCAAGATTGGTAGAGAGTTCTGGGACACTTTATGTATAAATACACATACATACGTATGTATCTATACTAATTAATCTCCGAAGGTTTTAGTGACTTATATATCTCATTGCCAATTTTTACATTAATACTCTAATCCTAAACACTACTTTTATTTTATTAAGAACCATTCAAGCAATAATTAAACTTAAGGACTTGGACCACTTTATAGTTTCTACTATTTTTAGAATAAGTAATAGATGTACGAAATCTAAAATATGGATAAACATGAATCTTCAGTAAATTTTTCAGTGTTTCATATATTGATAAGACGAATATAATTTATAGTTATGTCGCATTCAGAGATACTGGCTGGTAATAAATTATTCTATTCCTAGTGTTTTATCAATGCACTTGATAGTTAGATTGGTACGCTCCGCCGATCATGATAATTACGATCTTGTGAAGATGAAAATTAGCGAATCGATCCATGACGTTGCTGTATTAAAAACGTTGATAAGAAAATTCAGCTATTATAGTTATTTATAACCTTTCGCTACTCTAGACCAAACGTATTCTGTTTATAATGGAACGTGGACGTGTGTTTCTGTTCCTCTGTGTGTGTATTAGTTTAGTGACATGTGGGAAATTTAAGCAAGCTCCAGAATCACAGTTTTCAGATGATATTCGCAAGTCAAACAATTCGCACAGTTTCAAGACAAATTTGACCTCTGCAACCGACTATCCAATGAAGGAAAACGACACCGATGAGACAGATGTTCCATCAACGAGTGAAACTACGTCTACAACCAAGAACCTACTAAATCAAATCAGTACCGACGAGATGGATACTTTATCAATGGGCAGTTCGACGTATTCAACCAACAACCCCCTGGATGAAAGGAAAGTAGAAAACTTAGATGTTCTATCAACATATACAACTGGCAAACCTGTTAATGAAGGCATCACAGGTAAGGTAGATTTTCTATTAAAACCCGGTTTAACGTCAACAACTAAAAACCTCTTGACTGAAAGTAACTCAGACGAGTTAAATTTTCCATCAAAGAAGCTAGACACCAGATCATTTAAAACTCCTAAGGCGTCTTCTATAACATCGCGATTGAAAAAGAATAGTGCCACTCAAAATAGAAGAAGACGTGTACACAACTCGAAGAAATCAAACCGGGATAGTGCATCCAGAAAAATAAATAAAATATCGTACAATAAGGAATATTACATTAATAATCAAGCGAAAATAAATGTTAAACCCATAAACAAAAACGGATACAATGATGGCGAATTAATTCTCCGGGAAAATTACCCGCATTATGTCAGTACAAAGAAACCGAGCACTTCCCACCACATATATAAAAAACAAGCTGAATCCGGTGCAATAAACAAGGATCAGCCCGATATACTTATTTGGGATCCATCACCACGCCTTCACTACGACACAGATTCGAAGAACCAATTTGGGATGATCCAATTTGGACTGATGACGAATACGCGATTGAATCTTGGAAAATACCTTACTGGCGCTGTACGGGGCAGAAGTTAAAAATTAATAATCGGAGGACCAATTATGAAAATAAAAATAAAACAATGTGCAGAATGGCGGGAAAGTGGGCAGGTAACAAGAGGTGAGAGGAGAATACAACACAAGTGATGGAGTTTTAACAGTACCTTGGAAAACTCGCTGTGTGTAGAGATCCACAGGGGGAAGCAGCAACGACAGGAGTGCTTAGGCGCGACGTAATTGGCGCGTAGCGAACGGGCGTCACCGCTGGCGGCCGCGGTAGAACGACGAATAATCCGCACTGGACACTGTCTTCTCCACTAATACCCTGAAATTACCTCCAAAGGAGTGTGGGAGGAGGATGGTAATGCACATTAAAGAAAAACACTTGAAAACAAAGTCAATACGAAAGGGTCGAGCACAAAGAGTGACCCACGAACTGTAGAGCTACATGGTCTCCGGCCGATGATTCCACTCAGAATGCCGGGAAGCGGCTCGCTCCAGGGGACGCTATCGCCCTGGTTGGTTAGAGGGGTATCTGCTATTCGCCGAACGGGCAGCAGTCGCAAAGCGGAAGAGCGCCCAGAATACTTCAAGGACAGGACCCTTTAAGATATCAGGGGGTGTGGCGCTGATTGGAACAGCGGACGACTGATTTGGGACCACGCTCCCTCTTTCTCTTATACCTAAATGCGTCTGGGCTAGATTATGCTTATCTATATTAAATTAAATATTGAACATACCGGCGGCTTTGAATCATCAGGATTCAACAAATCAAAGTGGCATGATCGAGAAAGAACATGAGAAATAAAGCTAAAGACTAACATCTTAAACTAGGTCTTAACTATCTATCCTAAAGTGTTGAGATAGACTTAAGCTATTGGTGACAAGAACGGCAGCAGGAACACTTTGACTGCCGGGCGTGTGAAGGTACCTTGGGGGGTCTTGAGTTCTACCACACGCACTACACTGTCACGTCCAGGGAAAAGCTTAGTTATTCTAGCGAGGGGCCAACACAGCGAGGGAGAGTCTTGTTGGACCAATACTAGATCGCCAACTTGTAAATTTCGGGAGGGCCGCTCCCACTTAAGTCTTTGCTGGAGGGAATGGAGGTACTCCCTGCTCCAGCGTTTCCACACTCGCTGGGAGAAAGCCTGCACTAGCTGCCAATGAGCCAGCCTGTTATCCGGCAAATCTGCAAGGTTGCGTTCGGGCACAGCCACTAGCGGCGCTCCAATCAGGAAGTGCCCCGGAGTGAGAGGTTGTAAATCGTTGGGGTCACTGGAGAGCGCAGTAAGCGGGCGGGAATTCAACATTGCTTCCACCTGGCAAGTGAGGGTGGTAAATTGGGCAAGAGTGGGAACATAGGTGCCCAGAACTCTTTTCAAGTGAAATTTGGCGCTCTTAATGGCGCTTTCCCAGAGGCCGCCATGGTGGGGAGCTGCAGGGGGGTTAAAATGAAAGTTAATTTTCTGGCCGAGGGAAAATTGGTGAATTTGGAGCTTGCCAGAGGAAGTGATTAGTTGCTGTAAAGAGTTTCTCGCACCAACAAAGTTTGTACCACAGTCACTATAGATGTCGGTACATAGGCCTCTACGTGAAACAAAACGTGTGAGTGCGGCTATAAATGCGTCCGTGGACAGATCAGTGGCGACTTCTATATGTACAGACTTAGTCACTAGGCACACAAAGAGACAGATGTAAGCTTTAGTGTGTCGGATAGAGCGGAGGTTGTGAATCTTGACGTTGAAGGGACCACCATAGTCAATGCCTGTCGACAAGAAAGGTCGAGCGGGAATTATGCGGGCTTTGGGTAGATCACCCATGAGAGGGAACAAAGGCTTGGGTCTTTGTTTAAAGCAAGGGAGGCATTGAAAAATGCGCGAGCGCACCACACTACGAGCAGAGAGAATCCAGACATGCTGGGCTAAAAGGGACATGGTTAATTGAACCCCTGAATGTAAGTTTTGTAGGTGAGTGTGGTCTATTAGTAAGTTAACAACATGGTGAGATTTAGGCAAAATACAGGGGTGGCGCACTTCTTCCGTCAAGTCAGCAAGCTTTAGTCGACCACCAACACGGAGGAGTCCTTCAGCATCAATGAAGGGAGCAAGGCGCTGTAGCTTGATGGAGCAGTTCTTGTTGTCTCGAAGGGCTGCCAGGTCATCAGGAAAAGATTCTCGTTGAACTAATTGGAAGAGGCGAAGTTGAGCAGCTCGCACCTCGACGACAGAAAGAGGACCCACATGATGTTCTTGCCGGCGGCTATGAGAGACGAACCGGAGGAGATACGCCAACACATGGAGCAGCTTGGTCCAGGAGGAGAAACGAGTGAGTAGATCCCAAGGAGGCTGGGAGGCTGCAACGAAGACGGACAGCGGAACGGGCTTCAACTCGTCCAAGGAAGAATCATCGAGCGGAGAAAAACTGGAAGTGGGCCAATCTGGAGGAGGTAGTTGCAGCCACAAGGGTCCGTGCCACCAAAGAGTGTGATGAACAAGTTCCGAAGGGAGGATCCCACGAGAAGCACAGTCTGCAGGGTTGTCAGCACTAGACACATGACGCCAAGAAGAGGGAGGAATGAGCTCTTGGATTTGAGCTACACGATTCGCTACATACGTTTTGAGGCGGTAAGGGAGAGTATGTATCCAGGACAGAGTCACAGTCGAATCACACCACAAAGTTGTAGAGTCAATACTTAATACACTGGAATACTGAGACTGTACATAATGAACTAAATTAGCCAGGAGGTGAGCCGCGCACAACTCTAATCGCGGCAAAGTTACTCGTTTTAGCGGGGCAGCACGAGTTTTTGAAATTATTTGGGTCACACTCACTTCACTATCAGTGTTTATGCACCTTATATACACAACAGCGGCGTAGCCGGTCTCGGATGCGTCCGAGAAACCATGTAGTTCACATGAGCTAGAGGGGGTGGCCATTATCGGCCGAGGGATCGACACTTCAACAATGTTTTTTAAGTCGATCACAAAGTCTCGCCATTTTAGCGCGAGGTCCGGAGACAAGGGTTCATCCCAAGATACACCGGAAGTCCACAACACTTGCATGAAGCGCTTTGCTATCATTATGCAAGGGGACAAAAAACCGCACGGGTCGTAAATCCGAGCGATCAGACTTAGCACTTTCCGCTTAGTCGGGGCATCACATGTGAAGTTGAGGTTATATTTAAATTAGATTAAATAAATATTAGATTATATCCAGTCTGTCACAGGTGACCAATGGATACCTAAGATGGAGAACAGAGGGTCCGACGAAGGTTGAAGAAACACAGGGGATTCTTGATGAGAGGCAGGCAATGGTTGAAGTAATTTTGGGCAATTAGAAACCCATTTCCTCAGTTCAAAGCCGCCTAAGCGGAGAAGCTCGATCAGCTGATGTTGAAGTTGGAGAGCTTCGTCTTCAGTGGACGCTCCGGCTATCAAATAGTCCACATAGCTATGGTGTTTCAGAATGTGAGCTGCCTGAGGGAAATTGGAACCTTCATCTTGTGTCAATTGTCGGAGAGTTTTTATGGCGAGGTAGGGTGAACAGTTCATACCATACGTCACCGTGGTCAGCTGGTAAGTAGAGAGCGGAAGGGAGGGGTTTTCACGCCAAAGGATGAGCTGAAACCTTTGGTCGTCTGGATGAATCTTAATTTGGCGGTACATCTGCCGGATGTCGCACGAAAAAACAAAATTTTTCAGCCGGAAGTGGAGAAGGATATCACAAATATTATTTTGTAACTTTGGACCGGTGAGAAGTACGTCGTTGAGGGATAGGCCTGAGCCGGTCTTGGCACTGGCGTCAAAAACAACACGAAGCTTGGTAGTGCTACTATACTCTTTCACTACCCCATGATGTGGGAGAAAATAATGCGGAGCAGATAAATCAGGATGGGGAAGACATTTCATGTGTCCGAGCGCCTCGTACTCGGTCATGAACTCGATATAGAGCGCCTTCAGGGGGGAGTTATTTCTGGCGTGGATCCGCCTCTCCATAGACTCCAGGCGATGAGCGGCGGTTGACCTTGACGTTCCCAATTTAGTGTGGGCGAGGTTGTCAACAAAGGGAAGCTTGACTACATAGCGACCTTCCGAGTCACGTGTATGCGATGTCTCAAACAGTTTATCACACGCGATTTCTTCTTCCGATTTTTTACTACAGATCGGAAGTTCTTCCTGTGTCCAAAATCGTTGAAGGGAGGAGTGGAGGTCAGTATCTGTGGTCGAGAGGAGAGAGATGGCGAGATTAGAGGTTCTTTGCGCGGTAGAGAGACACGGCGCACTTCCAACAATCACATATCCAAAAATAGTGCCAAGAGCAGAAGGCATATTCGCCCCGAGAGAGTGTCGCTCATTGGTAAGCAGTTGAGGGAAGAGAGAGTTGCCGATGAGGACATCGATTGGACCAGGCTTGCCAAAGGTCGGGTCCGCGAGAACAAAAGATTTTGTTCGCATGAGTACTTCCGGGTTAAGTTCTACCCGCGGAAGTTCGAGAGAGATTTTTTCCAGTACATGGAAGGAATGGTTTTGGGCAATTAAGTGTCCCGATAATGTTTCAAGATTGAGATCTAGTGACCCTCTGGTGTTAGTCATGTTTTGGGCTAACCCAATGACAGTGAGGTTAGAAGGCTGGCGACGTGAGCCTAACAGCTGAGCAGCACGCTCAGAAACAAAGTCGGACATACTGCCAGAATCCAATAAGGCGCGGAAAATATATGACTGGCCATTGTGGGCAGTGAGTTTGACCAGTGCTGTACAGAGCAGCACGGTGCTTGTTTCAGTGAGAGAGGTGGAGCGCGCGGCACAAGTCAGTGTTGTGTTGACAGCTAGCGGGGGGGGGGTAGAGGCGCAGTGGCGGAAGAGCTAGGCCTATCGGCGCTGTTATTAAAGTGCAGAAGCGAATGGTGTTTCCTGTGGCAAGTCGAACATGTGTTCTTGGATCTGCACTCTTTAATCGGATGATTTCCCAAGCATGAAATGCACCGCTGGTTACCTTTAACGAGGTTGTACCGCTCATTAGGAGACTTGTCCTTAAACAGAGGACATTGGTAAATTTTGTGCCCAGATTTCCGGCAACAAAAACAAAGAGCTTCGTAGTTTGAATTAATTTTAGCGTCAGTAGCTAACAAATTCATTTGCTTGGGGGAGGCGAACTGAACACGCTTTTCAACCCTCGGTCTGGAAGAGGTAGACAGTATTTTCGTCTCAGAGTGGGTGTGAAGGCTAGCGTCTTCAATCTGGGAGCATTCCAGATTTAAAAATGTTATAATCTCCGTGACCTTGGGGAGGGAATGCGGAGCGGCGCCAGGCTCTCTTTGGGACTCACGATACTGTTCCAATTTCTGGACAGTTTTGCTGTCAAGTTTGCGCAACAAGTGAGCTGACAATAGAGGATTATCCGAGGCGATATCACAGTCCAGGGCTTTCAAGGACTCTGAATGTTCATAAAATGTTGTTATGAACGCTCTAAGTTGTTTAGCATTGTTGCTAGCGACTGCGGGCATGTCAAGTATATAATTTAGATGGAGAGTAGTGAGGCGGCGTATGTTATGATATCTGTCCCGCAACAACTGATAAGCAATGAGGTAATTGGCGGGGGTGAGATTGAGCGACTTCACTAAGTTCAGAGGTTCGCCTTCCAATATGCTCAGTAAATACTGGAACTTAGCGACGTTAGAGAGTGAAGCACTGCGGTGTACTGTAGTGTCAAACAGGTTGATAAATGAAATCCATTTCATAGGAGAACCATCAAACGTCTGTAAGTTTAATTTAGGCAACTTGACTCCAGTTACCGTCGTGGGGAACAACGCGGGATGATCAGAATGTGATGAGGACGCGGGAGTTGTGGGTTCAGTGACAAGATGAACCTCGATCAAGCTAGAAATAGCGACATATAGGTCGTTAACCTCATCCTGATCTTTGGAAAGAGTATCTTGATCCGCTGCTTCACTGTCACCTTCGATGACACGTTGAAGGTTAAGTTCAAAGTCCGCGCGTTTCTTCTTTAGTTCCGCGAACACTGTGTTTAATTGTCTGATTTGAACTGGTGTCAAAGGTGGAGCGCTGGTAGTGATTTTCGTGACGGTTTCGTTAAGAGAAGCAAAACGAGATTTGATAAGATCTGTTGATTTACGATAAGTTTCGTATTTGAATTCCTTGGGAGCCATTGTGATATCGAAAGGGGCAAAGCAGTTTTACAAATGAGAATTACCAAAGGTTTCCCGATAGTGCCACAAAACAATAAAATGAGACAATTAACAAAGATAATTTAAAAAACAATGGAGGGATACCGTAATGTAAACAAATCAATGTAAGCGAAAGGGGGGAACAAGTTAAGTTGAGATAAGACAAAATTAGATTACATTAAGTGCCGGTATGTCCACCTAAGCTACCTTAATAGCTAATCTAAGTACCAATGTTATGTAACCCTAAGGCGAGAAAATATTTTAAATGGAGCAATTATTAGTAAAAATAATATAAGAGAGACAGTGATAATTGTTATTAAACAATTAAGTAACCCGTGAGAGATATCCTAAGTTAATCAGGTTGATAAAGAGACACAATGTAGAGAACGGTGAATGAACCTTTTAAAATAAAATTGACAAAATACAATGGAGTGTAGAGAAATAAGTAGCTAATATGTAGGTTAGAGATAAGAAATGTTGCTTTCAATAATTTGGCAAGAGTACACCATAGAATTGACCTACAATCACCAATACTATCGATCAGAGAGTTAATCTAACACTTCTTAACATAATTTACGCTAGAACATGAAACAACAATGATATAATTGAAATGAAAAGGAGAGCAAATCAGTTCAAGTTAAATCTTAAATTGACATGAGAACTTAGAATGGCAATTAATTGGTTGCTTATTTAACAAGTAAATTACAATGGAACAAAGCGAAATGTTATTCAATAGCAAATTGAATAGTGAGCAATATATTGCTTTAGAAACAATTACAAGGAACAATTAAATTTCCACTAGCACAAAGTTACATTAATGGAATGGAGAATTATTGTGAGTTAATTAATACTATCAAAGAAAGAGTGGTCAATTAACTAAACCAGATATTGCCCTGTTGTTAACTAAATACATTACTAGTATATTACTAATGTGAGAGAGAGTATGGGTGGACTCGTGTCCGAGTCTCTATTCAGAGATATAAACAGAGTTCCGTTACGGCGAGAGAAATGCAGTATCAAAAACCGGTACAGCTGACTGCAGCGGAGGCCGTGCATTCAAGTATCGATCGGGCCATCAGCTGTTGAGGGGCGGTCGTAAAATTAGACTGCCTACGGACAATTACGTAATAGTTGTTGACGTCAACGATCCAGTTGCGCGAGAGAAGAAACAATGTTACCAGTACAACACGTTCGCAGCGCCACCATACAAGCCGGTAGCGTCGGTACGGCAGATTCAAAATGGCGTAACGACGCCTGTTACAATTAATTAATTACAACACAAATTACTGTAATCTACAGGACTGATTCACAATAATCCGGCCCGGAGGACCAAAAATGTACGGGGCAGAAGTTAAAAATTAATAATCGGAGGACCAATTATGAAAATAAAAATAAAACAATGTGCAGAATGGCGGGAAAGTGGGCAGGTAACAAGAGGTGAGAGGAGAATACAACACAAGTGATGGAGTTTTAACAGTACCTTGGAAAACTCGCTGTGTGTAGAGATCCACAGGGGGAAGCAGCAACGACAGGAGTGCTTAGGCGCGACGTAATTGGCGCGTAGCGAACGGGCGTCACCGCTGGCGGCCGCGGTAGAACGACGAATAATCCGCACTGGACACTGTCTTCTCCACTAATACCCTGAAATTACCTCCAAAGGAGTGTGGGAGGAGGATGGTAATGCACATTAAAGAAAAACACTTGAAAACAAAGTCAATACGAAAGGGTCGAGCACAAAGAGTGACCCACGAACTGTAGAGCTACATGGTCTCCGGCCGATGATTCCACTCAGAATGCCGGGAAGCGGCTCGCTCCAGGGGACGCTATCGCCCTGGTTGGTTAGAGGGGTATCTGCTATTCGCCGAACGGGCAGCAGTCGCAAAGCGGAAGAGCGCCCAGAATACTTCAAGGACAGGACCCTTTAAGATATCAGGGGGTGTGGCGCTGATTGGAACAGCGGACGACTGATTTGGGACCACGCTCCCTCTTTCTCTTATACCTAAATGCGTCTGGGCTAGATTATGCTTATCTATATTAAATTAAATATTGAACAGGCGCAGAGATAGCAAGAGTTACTGATGAGTGATTACTATAAAAGTTAGAGGATTATGGGTCTGTATAAAACCAATATGTATAACCTCAATATATAAAAGTAATCAATAAATGTGTTACATCTATTGGTTGTCTTTTTCAACATCATTTATTTAAATAAAAAATTGTTCCACCTTTTTAAATTTCTTTACATTTCTAATAACAGAGATAAATACTACACACGATTATGATATAAATTATATTAAACTTTGATATCTATCAATTTCTTTATTTTATGTGTAAACAGTGTATTGATTTTTGTAAATAGTATTTATATACTATATTCTAATGTATATCCAATATAAACATGTATTTAGGCAGTAACAGATATTTACGAAGATGAGTTATGAATCGCTGTATTCTGTTATTAAATCCAATCAATATATATGTCCCTCAAATATCTAGCATGTCTCAAATTTCTTACTATTTAAGTATGCAATTATTTTTTTGTTTAGTGTAATTTATCCAAACAATTCGGAACGTTTGTCAGCGTTCGATAATCAAACGTTTTATTTTTCATACACCTTTTTTAAAATCAAGATGTATAAATTTGTTTTTTTTGTAATAACTTTTATTATTAAAATTTAGAGAGATATCATAATGAGATTCAACTGGTACCACTAGATCTAAATACCACAATCAGTTTGTTCAAAACTTTCATCTCTACTATCATACTATTATCTCTGCATCAAATAATTCAGCATTTCTTTAGGAACTTTCAATAATTAAAAACAACAAACAAACTTAAAGTTTTGCGAGTTTCCATATAAAATAGTTATATCTCAGCTATTTACTAATTATATTCAAATGAGATGTTAAGAGCAAGCAGAAAATCCCGTGGCGATGAATAGGTCAGACCGTCTGAAACTTGTCCTATCCACAAAATGGGACCAGGAAAGTTTGTCCTAGAATATTGTGTACGATTTAGGCAGTAAGGAGCTTCAACCAATAAGTGTTGGTTACCAAGTTTGGGTCACAAGTTAAACTCAGGCTCAGGGCATAAAGGATAATATTACAAGAATGGACATTTGTGAACTTTTCATTGATTTTACTGGTAGTCTTTACATTTTCAGGGTATTTTTTAAATATATTTATTTGTGCAAAAACCTATGGTTTCGTATATGTTTCGAAGCTGTTGCAATTATAGATGTTATGAAAAGAATTTTGTAAGTAATGGAGTTGATGTAAAACTGTTTGGAAGTATCTAAAACTAGTATTAACATCAATGCCAAAAGTATTGTGCTCATCTATATTTTCTATCTTGTTATATTTATACATATATAAAATTAGACCCTACCCTGAAATAAAAGTCCAGCCATTATTTATTTCAGAGTTATATACAAGCAAGGATGACTAACGGTTTAAAATATGCAGAATATTCTTGATTAAATTTATCTTTTTTATTATATGGTAATACAAGCAGGGTTTATATCCTAGGAATGTTTTTTTCTAGAGCAGTATTCCAATATCAGTTAGGCGCAAATTGTTTCCCAGTTTGACGGAATCTGAAGAAGAACTGTGGGAGTCTCAGGTCTATTATTCGAACTTTGATCTCTTTAATTGCTTAACTACATCTCAATCTACTCCCAACTACCTCCACGTTTATACTTGCTGCTTTTAATTTTGTTCGCAGTACCATTCTACTTTATTTATATCAGTGTTCCAAAATTCGCACATTTACATAGTTGTTATGAGACTGCTGCGAAAAACTTGATTTTAACAATACTTTAATATAGTATTACTGTAATATAAATATTATTATGGAAATTTCAATTATGAAAGTTTTTCAGAGATTATATACTTTCGATAGCAATTTCAAATGTGTTTATGATCTCATGTAACTAATAATAAAATGATAATAAACAAATATTTTTATTTCCAGCGTTTTTTATAGTCATTTATATTGAATAACTCAAAAAGTGGTATAATAAGTAGTAATCAGAGGGCAATAAAAAAGAGTAGATATTTAATTTCATTAAGTACAGTAACAAATCAGGGAACGTCTCTTGACTGATTTATTCGTTTTCGACAATGAGGTGCAGCTAAGGTATTAAAATTCCCTCGTCTGGTTTCTAGGAACATTTCTTCGAAATAATTTTCGCATTTACAATGTTTGATTGAGTTATTACGAGTGTAGATTGAGACTTTTTATTACAAATTTACCTATATAAAACTTACTGGTTAGATGATATTTTGAGTTAAGAAGAAAAAGTCATGATTCGTACTTTAGTTAGTCAATCATTCCTGATTATTCATTTATTGGGTAACATAATATTCTATTTAAAACATAAAACTCATATATTTGTGTTATAATTAATAGTCCTATTAACAGAAATTTAGTTCCATATCAAATTATATAAAATATTACTTTAAGAAAACATGCTAAATAAAAAAAAAACCTTGCTTGGTTAATTACAAGTTCTTTGCACAATTTGCTGTTGAGTTTTCAATATAGTCTCTGGCAAGCTCAATTAACTTGTGAGTTTCATTTTTATATGAAAGAACAAAGTTATCTACGTACTTTAATTTACGAGTATTTTATCATTTTGGACAGAAAACATAGACTTGTCTGTGATGTTTCAAAATCATTCACAAACTTCTTTAGACGTTATAACAATAATAGTATGATTAATGTAGTAACGTGCTAACTAAAGTTTTACAATACTGCACTGTTACAGTACAACAATAATTATACCAATAGAGAAAGATTAATAAAAACATATTCAGAATAAGTTATTCAATTAATAATACAAACAATACAGTATACGTACTCACGAAAATAAAAATTGGTGTGACAAACATGGCATTTACTTCCCAACTTCCTTTCTTCCTCTAAATCAGTAAAACATAACACACTTTTGGTTATTTGAATTCAGTATACACAGAACTTACTTCTAGGTGACGATAGTTAGTAATAAAAATTAAGCTGTGCTAAAAAAGGTAGCATATATTATTATGTTTGGGGTGAATTATAAACAAAATAATTAGAATATAGAAATCAATGAAATCTACAGGTCAAAACTTAATCAAAACGATCATGAAACTTTTAACACTAATCATGCACTGCCACTGTTGATAGCAAAAAGCTGAAGCTGTTAAAAGTTCATGTAATTTAGTAGTTAGTTCAAACGCATGTTTTCCTAACTGTTTCCTCTTTTATTTTACAAAGCGTTTTTTCACTTATATTTCGTGGATGTGCTGCATTTTTATCTGTTGCATTCTTCTTTCAATCACCGAGGCAGAGGCTACCAATCGTCCCTAGATGTCTGACAAATCAGTAAAATATTCGATAAATATAATTTTATTTCCGTTATCCTTAAAATTAACACTATGTATAACATACAAACGTGCAGTATTTATATTCCTGCTTTTTTATATCTTTATTGCATGGTAATCACTTTTTATTTCTAATGACAGTAGTTGTACTGCTTATTAAAAATGTATTACGCATTAAAATATTTTTTTCAGTGCACATAAACGCAGCCCGTTGATTACAGTATTATTAGCAATCACTGAATTGAAATGAAACAGAGAGGCTCAGATTAAATTAAATAGTTTAGCTGAATACACAACCTTAATTTATTTTCATTGCACACTTAAATAACTTAAATAATTAAATTCGGATCAACCGATCGTGAATTTAACTTGTTCGAATCGGTTGAATTAAATTGAATTAGATGAGTTTATGTAGATGTTGAAGGTTGTTAAACTAGGAAACCAAAATAATTGGCCAAAACAAAGTTTGAATCATGTAAATACCATTCGCTTCATAATGCAGTCAATATTTCATGAACTAAAAACAAACTACTTTACTATGAATGTACCGTAGGTCATGAATACATGAAAGCCAGTATGAGTGCAGTTCGAGGGTATGTGAAGAGGTTTCTACTTTGACGACTGAGTGGTGGTGGTGCAATTCGCGACCTCTATTTTTTTCAATTTTGGTCGTTATTTTCAGAGGTCAAATCCCAGTTGTTTGTGACTCAAAGCAAGGGGACAAAGCCTTTTCATTTGGCGAAATTTTTTTGTTCGTTGGTTCAATGTGATTCTTCTCTCAGACATTTGAAATGTAACAACTATAATCAGCGCAGGCGTCGAAATAGTATACTTTCATGCACTAGTTACATATAAATGTGTTCTTCGGTGGAAATGGGAGTGTATCAAAAAGGGTTAAAATTATTAACTAATATTATTTTAGACCCTCAAACACGTAAATAAATGATAAACCAGTTTCAAGTGACACTGTACAGACCCTTGAAGTCATGAATTTATCTGCAAAAATAAAATATTTTAAGACCATAGTACGCCATTCAGTCAGAAGCAGCAGAACCTGCAAAGTGTGCTGCACATGGCACATGCACTGCTGTAGGACTGTCTATTGGCATTCTAGCTTGCAAAGTTGTATGTGGACATGTTTAGCAGTATTGTCGTAGCGTTGTTCCTGACAGTATTTGATCTCCAATCCCAGTCGTTGTGTTTACGTTCTGCTGCAGTCTAATTTACATAGTTAGTCTATTGGTTCTGTTGGTCTAAGCAAAACCAATTATTTAAGTCTAATCCACAAATATAATATAGTAAAATATATTGTTTGCATATTTATAATAATTTTCTTATGATTGAGTAAATTAATTATAAGATATAATAACTGTTATAATATCATGCTTTGATTTATGTGGTGACAAGTATGAGTGGTAATTCCAGATTCAACTAATAATGACAGATTGTGATAACCTGTACTTGTTATCTTAAAATCATATTCCTCTTACAGTGATATATCTGATAATGGAACAAACAACAAGACATTTTGCCTGTATTTAGTCATCTATTTATATACTAGCTATGTATGAATGAATTTATGCATTAGTCACGTTACCAAACATTCTGATACAAAATGAATCTTATCTCCAACGCTTATTTCTCTTTGATAGTCCTAAGTTTCTGATTAATGTCAATTTCCTTTGAAAAATCTTCAACACTTTACTACGTTACTTTTAATATTTATGTCAAATACAATTTTATTTCCTAGTCTGTCAAATTGTGAAGTCACATACACATCATACACGATTATGTAGTTTTCAACAGCTTATCTTCATCTTTTTCACGATCAGTATTCCATTCCTTCGATCCAATTTTCAAATTGGCTTCAGCTACCTGTTTAGACTTTTCTTCATTTCTAAACATCTCTTGTCGTTTTTTATCATAGCTAGCATAGGCTTAATAGGGACCGGTCATTCCCATAAATTAAAAAATCTCCTTACTTCTATTCTTGCCCTTGTCACTTTGGCATAGCATAACACCTTCGGTACCTCACGCTCTTCTGGATGTTTTTTATTTCCTCTCGGATCATTCTTCTTACAATCTCAACAAGTTATTTACTCTCCTCACCCTTCCCTTCTAATCTACTCTGGCGTTTGAAACTTTTGAACCATTTATGGCTTTAAAAACATTTTCATAAGCACGATTTTATTAGTAGACTTTGACAAGAAAACCAGTTTGGTATGTATGTTTCCCAGGTGGACTTCCCTCGATGTTTCTTCGTCTTTCACCTTCACAGATTCTGCTCGGGCGGGTTTTGCCTCCTTGTAATATTTCTTCTCTAGGCCTCGAACTCTAATCCCCCAAGCTTCTTATGAAAGCATATACAATACATATCCTCCTGAAAATACTGGATTAGATGCAAACTTTTCGTTTCCTAATATCTTTTTTGTCATGTGCCACTTTTTTTTGTTTTTTATGAGAGTGTTTTAATGTCAGTTTTTTTATTTTTTCCTCTCTTCTTTTCTCTCTTCTCTCATCTAATTTCGAGTAGCATCGGTTTTCGAATTAAGATCTGTAAGATACCAAACAGTCAACTGTCCAAATGCACTTAAATTTGTCTATCGACTGAAAATCCAAACCTTCTTAATTTTATTTAAGGCTTTAAGGTTTATGAGAGAAATCGTAGGAATGCACAGTAACAATGGTCCCTGCTGAACTTTCACTTCAGCAGTAGTTCACAGGTTGGGAGTTCATATGTGAGGTATCCTTAATAGGAGATTCCATGCACCACGAACAGAGATCAGGGTATTCTAAACACCTTCAGCAATTATCTGGGCTTGAATTGAGAGAATTTTAATGAACAATCCACAGGGTATATCTGATCCGCCTCCGTGTTTTAACGTTGACTGTGACTACGCCCTATTGCGTAATGGATGGCTTGGAGCACTTAGCATAGATCACTAACGTATTTAACAGACCACCACATGAGTGTAATTTGGCACAACCTTCATTGACTAGTATAGGTAGGCTTATTGTGTGAAGGAAGTTTGGGATCCTTCCATTGCTGAGAAATCAACTTGCAAGTACAGGGAAAACCTCTCTTGGGGTTTTAACCCAATCACGAAAAATCTAAGGTTGATAGACGGTACCAACCAAATCTTATAATGTCCTTGTGAATGTGTAGAGAGAGTTTACTCTCTTTTGATTTTTTATATTTTGGCAATTGTATAAAGTACAATTTATATGAAACGGGAATCAGACCTTATAGGATAACAAAAATGAGAGTCTAGGGTAGATAAAAGATAGATCACAGTATCAATATATCTGCCCTCATATAAATATACAGAGAAAGAATATTTTGATTTTCCCTTTCAGCACCCCTTACACAAAAGCAGGGGCTATATCGAGACTGGTGTAAATGCATCCACGGCCCACTTCCACATACGAAGAACAGAGATAATAAGAGTGAGAGTGTGTGAGAGCATAAAAGAATTCATTAGCATAAAGCTTTAAAATGTGGAAATTTGATAAAAAGACAATATATGTACAAAAATATAAGATTTAAGTAAGACTTTCTATAAAACAGTTTAATGTTCTACCAAACGTAGATAGGGAACTCGAAAAACTAATAAAGTAGGGTTTTCTTAGGGTTCTTTGGATTAATTTTTGTTGCCGATTGACAGGAGGTTGATTTATTCAGATTATATTTTCGCACGACACTCAATATCTATAATTTAATAGACATGTACGTCAGTGACATAATGGTGTGAGCAAATACCCCAGTTCATTATTGGATATAATTGACGTGGGATTCACCTAGTGCATGGAGTGTTACTCAAATAGTGGCATGAGTAATGATGTACATATGTATCAATAACTAACAATATTAATGAACTTATATTATTGAAAAACGAAGTAATCTCTAAAGCTGTTAAGTTTTGAACGCGACTTTGCTCTATTATCTGATGGTTTTAAAACATTACTTCTTATAGGTTTATGTGATTATATTTCCAATTGTAACTTCAAAATTTGAGTACCTTTTTGGTTTAAATATTTATGATATACAACCATTATTGAGAATTCTTGAAGAATAATTTTAATGACTGCTATGAAATGTTTACTAATCTTACTATGCCATACTAAGCCACACCACTTGTCGCGTAACAGGCTTAGCTGAGTTGCATGTAAAATTTAAAATTTGAAACTAATTCTATTCTTGACATATCGTACGTAGAGATAGATAGATAAACAAACATTGGTGAGCTATGATGAGTACTAGAATGCAAGAGTGCGCTGATACACAATATTTCACCGTCTTTGCACATTAACTTTCAACTCTGTTATTTTTCGTTTTAGTCTACGAATAAAAGTGTAACTTTTTTAAATCTCTTATGATTGTGCACGTTGTGCTTATAATTTTATCTATTCAGCTATTTTCTCATTTCCATCATGATTACCCATTAGACCAAAGTAAAAATATTCACTAACGCTCAGCCAAATCCCAAGAAGTGACTTGCACCATCATGAAAGTCGGATTTACTCATATATAAATGAAACTTCATTCAAAATTTCGAGACTATGAATCGGTTCATTTTCGAGATATTGTTCAAACGGACAGAAATGGAATTTTCTACCCACACGAGGTAGGCTTCGCTGAAGCTCAGCCTATAACAGATCTGTATAATTAAGAGATACAACTAATCAAATTGATAACAGTAAAATATGCGTTTAATAGCACAAGCTTATATATTATTTGTAAAGTTATTTAGTTACTGTTAAGTTAAATGCATTACTATAATATTTAAACTTTGCTTATATTAAGAGTTGTATTTCACTGTTTAATGTAGGTTGTCCCTTGCAACTTAGTAGTTATTGCTCAATTATTAAAATGAAAATATTAAAATCTGAACCCTTTACGTGTAATTGTATACGAAATGTCGTGGATTTCAACGTAAGTTAATTTTTATAACAGTGATGTGTACGTGTAAATCTAAATACCCAGAATAATTTCTTAAAAAAACAAAGTTATTAAATAACTGTATAAAAGGAAATCCAAAAAAGCACATTTATAGATTTGTAAAAATATATATTTAATATAATGTTCGAATCAAAGCTTGAACCTAAAATACATGATAACGAGTAAATACAATCTAATATCGGTTTGTTTCCCTCATTACTTAGCTAATATTTGTAAATGTAATAAAGTAGATAAATACATATAGATATTTTTTTTTCGATATTCTTAAATGTGTGATAATTTAGTGTTTTGTCGCTTTTGCGCTTATGCAAGTGAAAGTGGCAGAATAAATATGCAATCAGTTAAATAGTGCATAGGGTTACTTTAATATTTTTACCTATTTCATCAGTTTAGGACCCCTAGATATTTCAAATAACCATTTCAGTGTGTAGATGTCCTTAAAATTTTACCTTTAATTTATGTAAATAGGCAAATAAAATTATTAAAAAATTCTATATTTTTTAATTTAAATTATTGTATTTGGTTATTTGAAATCCTTCAGAAACGCATAGGAAATGTTTTAGAATACATTTCCAGGACTCCCGGATTTTCCCATAAAAATAATAAATTATGCATGACAATTTAAAAAAAAACCCAGAGTAAAATGCTTACGTTTTGTATATAAATTTTTTGGTTGGAAAATATTTAATAAAGAAACAATGATATATAGTTTAGTACTAATTGTACATATCTACTTACATACATTTAATACAAATTTAATAGATTTATATAAATTTAATTAAAAGTGATGTATTTTGCTTTGTTGATTTCAAATGTCACATAGTCATTTTGGAAAAAATTACTTTGAATTGTGGGATAAAGGCTAATACAAATAGAATATTTAATCTAGGTATCTTAACTTTGAAATTATTTGATTGAATACAGAAAATGTGTACTTTTTATTGACTTCAAGAACGAGGGTGTTATTTATTCGACCTGTTTTTACGTTCCTTTTTTGTACCCACAAATTTTTTACTAAACTGATAAACCGATTTGATAAACACCTTCACTGCGACTCGAGGTGTGTACCGGATATTTTAGGAAACGAATTGGTATTAATGTGCGTCCGCCACCGTGAGTGTTTTAACACACAAAAAAGTGCTGCTGCCTCTGATCTATTTAACGTGTTTTTTTTATCTATTGAACAAGTATATAACCTGGAAATCATTTTGAAAGTCTTACATATAAAACCATATGAAAGCAATTTGCGGAGATGCAATTTTCTTACAATTACTACGACTTGCCTCATAATTTCTATACAAATTATATTTTTTGTGTTTGGTTTGTATGTCCTCCCTATTGGATTGATTATGTAAAACCCATCCTTTACTAAGGAGTCAGAATTGCTTGCGGTGTTTTAAATTTTCCAAATCGCTGCGTATAAATTACCCCAAAGTTACTGTGGTAAATATCCTAGTCTGCATTACGGTTTTAGTACTCGCTAATTTTCTTCCTACAACCATAAACTACTCACACATTCTAGGGTCTCGCCCCTGTTACAGCCAACGTCGAATCCTGCTGAAGCAACGATAGAGGGTAGAGTGCTCAGATTGGAATTTTTTTCATCATCAAAACACCTCAGAGCTGCTGTAGGAAGCTTCTCAGGTTACATCAGGATATAAAATAATGTTCCTCTAGGAATACTTCTAATTAAGGTATGGAGCAACGAGACGAAAAGTTTATGAGATGTATATTTATTTTATTGACCATAATTTAAATCACATATGCCAAACAATACACCGTCGTTCATACATACACATCTTTTTAAAGGAATTCTTATTGGAAGCAATGAGAAATCTGTCTTAGAACAATAAGCTAGGAGAGAGTCCAGGCAATAACGCTTCTCAAATAAACACAGCTTACCCCATATATACTTAGAAATATTTATACTTATATTCATTTCCAAGAGATTTTCAAATCATGTTAAAAAGGGCAACAAAATTGGAAATGTTGCCGAGATGTAATTTTCTATCTATTACTATCATTTTCCTCGTGGATTCCAAGAAATACTTCAATGCAATTGAACGGAATAATTTAATGTTCTTAGCTTTGATTAAATTAATGCTCCATTAAGATTCTGTATGTTCTTCTACAAAATTAACATGTCGAATTATGTTACGATGTATGCCCTAATTATATTAATCTGTATTAATGACAGGAATAATATGCAACTTATGTTTTATTTATTATATTATATTTTTAGTTCCTACAAATAAATCAATCAAAACATTTTAAATACAAATGAACTAAACTCAATGCTTGTACTAAAACAAAGAACTTAAAAGAAAAATATTTAATTTGATAAAATTAAATTTTCTCAAAGCCAATGTCGCATAATTTTTGAAGCCGTATCAAAATATTTTTAATAATACAGAATACTAATTACTTCATAAAAAAGTCCAATTCGAAGGCAGAACGCGGTGGTGTATAACAAGTTTGAAGGGCTATAAATGATTTAGGACATGGTCTTATGAATTAAATGATTTCATTGAATTACTTCTCTCACAAATGATATTTAACGTCTATACTTGATACATACGTTCATAGAGAGTGCAAATTCTTATATACTTAGTTATTAACTCGTAGTATATTAATTATATTGCACAATCAATGGTAATAACGGCCACATTCAATATTCAATCAGTAAGGGTGTTTTTATATATGAAAACTCTCCCAGACCGACTCTTCGTCTCTGAATGTTTCTGACCAGTGGACGATATTGATTAAAAAACAACGAGACACAGCAGGGTTTGACCTCAGAAATATTCTTAAAACGGCTCTTCTTTCAACAACGTATACTTGTAATTCAATTCCAATTTCAGCAAGACCCGAACGGTTCCCCAGATATCACTTCAAGTTTAAGGCAATTTGAAGATGAACTGTTGGCAAACCTTAATCCCTGGACTGTTGTTGGAACTTTGGTCTCCATCGGCTCTTTACGTGCCTCTCAACGTGACTCTCTTAGGTACCACATTAAATTTTAGTTGCAATAACATTTTAATTTTGAGTTAGAATCGGTGTCTCAAAGTTAAAAGCCGTTACTGAATTGTTATTGACACTGCATGGCAGATTAATATATAATCAGGACAAGTTTGGATTGAAACAGTTAAAATTTGACAGCTATATATTTTTGAAAATCCTAATAATAGTATAAATGCGAAAGAACCTTTGTTTGTTTGTTTTATTTTTATGCATAAACTGCTTAACCGATTGCACTGAAATGTTGCATGAAAATTCTTACGGCTGTTGGGATGAATATAGACCTATTCTTTTTTCAAAACTCCCTCTGGGCTACACCTAACTGGTCTTTAAAATAGCGAAAAATCCCATCTGAGTGTCTGAAGTTTGCCAAATTGAATTATAATTTCTATTTCGTTGTTTTATGAAAGCAGACCTATTGTGACCTGTAATTGGTAATTCAGTATTAATAATTAGTGTTTAGTATTTATATATATATATATATATATATATATATATATATATATATATATATATATATATCGTATGGGGGACAAAGGCAGCTATCCATAAATAAATAAATTAAAAATTACAATTATTAAAAAGTACGTAAGAACAAAGTTCTTGAGTCATAAATTAAAAATAATATTAAGATCTCCCGTCACAAAGCTAAATCCAAATTACTGAGCCAGTTTAGAGACCCATCCTCTAAACCACTCAGACCAGCCAGCCCACCAGAAAACAATCGCAAAGGGCAGTCGTTTACAATGTGCTCCATTGTCTGAGAGTTTGCGCCACAATCACACGTCTGGTCGTCAGTAACACCCCACTTAAATTTCCAGTGATTGCTTCTCCCAACCCCAGTTCGAAAACGATTCAATAAAACCCATTCCTTTCGAGGAATTTCCAAGCCACCCGCTGCTTTCGTAGGATCGGATATCAAGAACTTGTTCCGTCCATCGAATGTTCCCAGGATGACGCCCAGTTAGCATTAGGCGCAAAGTTCTCCTCTAACAGCTGGGATGCTGTTCGTAGTGATGGCTTGCGTGATTTGAGCCGGCTATCTTGCTGGGGAAGGTCGCGCGTAACGGGCAATTCGGGATTGGACACGATCTTATTGAACTCTCTCAGAAGAGCCTCTTTGCGTCTAATCTCAGGTGGTGCTATATTGCTCAGCACTGGGAGCCAAGGTGTTGATGTTGCCATGAGAGTTCCAGTAATTGTCCTCATGGCCCTATTAAGAACGACATCAATCTCTCGCACATGTGCACTATTAAGCCACACAGGAGCACAAGGTGTATTTATTTATTAGGTGCATGTTTTAGAGTTAATGTGCATGGAATACAAACACAACTTGTGCGTTTCACAACGTGCTGGTATGTTTTGTTTACTTTAACCTAAATTTTAATCATACACTACTTTTTAATTTTCCAGAAAAAGAGATCAGATTGCAAATCTCGAAACGTAGTGTTCCGGCAATTGTCCGGATAAATCACATTTCCTTAACAAGATGGAAAACAGTAATTTATTTATTTCTGAAAACACCCAAGGAACAAAATCTTGTAGGAAGTGTAATAATTACATCTCAGAATAACATGATTTGTTAAATCTGAAAATTATAGTAGGAAGTTATTTACTTACTAATAATTACTTCCTAGAACATCATGATGGAAAATAAACTTCAATTATTTCAGCAAATATCCAACTAGCCAAACGAACTTCAGGCAATGTAGTAATTATTTCTCAGAATAACATGATGGACAATAAACTAGCTGTTGAAACATATTCCTTATGCACATAACTTGTCACAGTTTTACTATTACCATAATAAATATTTATATTTTAATTTTTATGTTGTAAAATTATTTGTGTAAATCAAACTTGCAACTAGTACTTTTTAATGTGTAAATAAAGAAGTGCGTCATTAAGTTTAAACGAGAGTGTAAACTGAATAATTTAGAATTATTATTTATGCTGTAAGCTATATCTGAAAAGTAATTAAGCCATTGCAGTATGAATTAGTAGAGAGTACATGTGTATTTATTTCTCAGAACTTAAGTTGAAGCGTGTTTATGTAAAGAGCTCTCAACGTGAAAAGCAATTGCACCGCTGACGGTTCCGGAGTTACTACGTAAATGTTTTTAAATAGACTTTTTCTCAGCCCTAGCAATATTCTAAATTCATGTAGAATGTTCAGGCTGTAGGATTTAACAGTTCTATACTTGCTTAGTTATTAAGTTTAACCAAAGGTTTGGAGTATAACTAAAAATGTAATTTCCAGTAAACTTTAAAGTGTTTATATAAGCAAAGAGCAGACACGTGTGTGTGAGTGTGTGTGTGTGTGTGTGTGTGTGTGTGTGTGTGTGTGTGTGTCTTCTATATGTATGTCTCATTAATAAATTATAATTTATTAGGCACGTGACTTAGATTATTAATAAACTACTGATCGGGAAAGTCTGATCAAATCAAAAGGTACCCCTTTGCGCAATAAACATCGTTTTCAGTAGATAGTATCCCTATGTCCACTTTCAATCCGTCTCATATAAAACCTAGAAACCCATTTCTTCAATAAATACGATAAATACTACTAAATCTAAAGAAAACAATACTTTTCCAATTTATTTATTTCTTGGACGAGGCCTTTCGAAACCAAAGGTTTCATCATCAGGCGACTACACAAATTTGTATTGTTTTCTTTACATTTAGTAGTATTTATATGTTTTTCCAAATACTACAAGAGTCTTCAATAAATACAATAGTTGTTTTCATTTTTGGCCGAAAACATATTTACCGCAATAGAATCTTTTCAGCCTTAGGAAATTTCGTGATCCACAGCCTTTCCCACTCTGCTACACCAGTTCTGAAAAGTCTTATCTGGAGGGTGAAATTTATTCAAAATTCGATAAAGTTAGTAATATTCATAGAGATATTATACTCAACACTGAAATATCGTTCCGTTTTATTATTTCAGGATTGAACGTTTTTAGGCCTCTGAAAGCCTCTTTCCTCTGATTTTATATAAACTCTGGGGCAACACACTCCAGATGTATTTGAGTGTACAGCATATTGGCACCTAGCTATTCTGTTGACCACAAAGATCATCTGTATACTGACGAAATTAAAAATTGTGATATCTGGATTCACGACAAATCGGAGATATTGATCTCTTAAATATCTGTTGGAAAATTGATGAGAAGTGTGTGCCTTTTCTTCCAAACACTAAACAGATCCCATCCAGTACCACATAAGCTCTGGGAACATCGGCCATGGTATAAATCCTCCTGTGTCAAATTCCCTGTGACAGGCAGACCAACAAACCTTTTTCAACCTACTATCACCTATTTAGACGACTTGGGCTCCAAAAGCAGTTGCATCTTAGCACATTTGTCTCTTGAATTAAAAAGAAAGTTTTAGCATCCAATGATAAATTCTGAATGCCATTTTATTCCCAGATAATATAGATTTTTAGACCATGGAGGCTCTCAAAAATCTCAAACTCATAGTAATTACCGTCTAGTATCTATAAACTGAAACGCACTGAAATGTAATGATCAGCCAAACTATTGCCATAAATTGGCTAATTCAGTTAGATGCAGCTAAAATATTTCCCATACATTGAAAACATATGGATCCTTAGACGCAACCTATTTATTGCAAAAAGGTCCGAACATACGCATTGATTAAAAATTGTTAGTAAAAAAACTATCCAAACAAATATGTAATTATAATATGCACATATTCTGTTTGTGCGAAAATCTCAATTTTCTAGCTTTTTAATCTCTAAACTCTCGTATTGCGTTCCAAAAATGTTATACATCTATCTTTAATGTACATTTTCTTCTTTAATAACAAACAATTCATATCAACTGCAGTTCCACAATACACATATGACAAAATTTTGTGAACTCTCATAAAGCTTTTTTACTTAAATCTTAATTACCACTAAACAATATTTTTTATTCTATCGTTTTTAGAATTCTTATAATTGACCGCCCCAGAAATGGGGCGTTGGGCTCAGGAGGCAACAGGGATTGTTCTAAATGGCCGCTCAATAAATGGGGCGATGGGCGCAGGAGCATACATGCAGTAACCCACCTGCTCTTCCTTATGCTAAATGCAACTGGCCATGAAAATTGAATAGGACCTTTTCAAACATATTATACTTCCTTTATAGTTATAATATAAGGATACAAATATATATATATATATATATATATATATATCCGTTTTATTGATAGAGAATTTATTTATTTAAAGAAAACAATCCTGTTTATATTTATTGTCCATTGGACTTCATAAAACAGTTTACGTTGTATCCTTACACCAAATTTGGCGCATTTCCCAGTCATATTTTGTGACACGCTGCATATCATATCTGAGTGGAATTAGACATAATATTTTTTTTTAACCTCTAGCCACACACCATTTGGAACTCACCATTTTGCTGGGTTCAGTGGTATTTCCATTGATGGAATGCCTACGTTTCTTCCAAAACACACTGGAGCAGCCTCGCTAATATATCCTAGGAGGAGTGAAGCCCCTTTGATTTTCCCAGTCGGCCTTAGTTTGTTGAGTTGGTAGCCTTTTTTCATATTGCAACTAAGAGGAAAAAGTATAAGCTGACAATGCCATTATTAATTCTTATGGTTGGCTTGCCGTGTCTGTCGACTCCACCATGTAAAAATGATATAAAATAGGACAAGTTTAATAATATTTCTCGTGATTTCACCAACTAGTGCCAGACTCTATGTAGAAGTACACCACCACTACAACCAGCTAATTTTACAACACTGCTGTCATTGAAGATTAGGTAGCAAGAGTAATTTAGACTCTGTCTGTTACCTGTTCAAAATTTCCCTTTTTCATCTTTTTGAACGTTATGCTGTCTTGAGCATGCCCAACGTTATCACAATTTGGGAATGCTCAATTCGGTTTGCTTGAATGGTGCCAGCAACGTCATGCCCACTAACTCTCAATTCATCAACAATAGGCAAAGTTGTAAAATAGTTGTCTACAAATTGACAATACTAGTGTTGTCTAGAGGAAGTCTACTTACTAGGTCCATCTCTACCGAACCCGCGCAACCTAGGTTTGGATGTGTTGCCAGTGGGAACGGCCTGATATGTTTCTCCTTGAATTATTCAAGCACACATAAGCGTACTTTGACAACAAACCTTATGGTTTTATTGTGAATGTGTGTTTTGGTTCCATGCATTCCTAAATACCTTACCATAGACTTATCAATACGAATGTAGGATAGTATTGTGGGTGGTATAACAACCACTTCTGATTCAATAATTTCCAAAGTGGACGTACTTTAGTAAATTTATCAGTAATTGAGGTTGTAACCTCGAAATCAACCCTCTTACCTACAAAAAAATACCACCCCTCCCAAAAACCGTTGCGTGACATAGAATTTGCCACACCTGAATGATAAGTGCCAACTCCAGAGTCCCGTTAAATATGATTTCTTACCATACAGCAATAACCACTAAGTAAGAGAATAGCGTTAAACACTTTTATTTCATCAGAATTTAATTCAAAACACAAAAATATATTTTAGAGGTAAAAACGATATCTAGTGGTGAAATATATCTTATGAAAGCATAATTGCTGTATTATCTTATTTTAGTTTTTTCCCTTTTCAACATTGCATAGTTCATTGCCTCCAAATTGATTACATCCTCAAGTTCATCATCAAAACAGTCCAGGAAGTCAGTTGGTATTTTTTCATCTTTTAAATAATCTGGTCTCCACCTTTTACGTTCAGGTTTAGGCAGAATATCTGCCTTTTTCTACTAATGCAAAATTGATATCGTTGATGTCTTTCAAATTTTCTTGGAGGATCACCTCCAAATTTCCTTTCTTAAATTTTATTGAGTAAATGTTTTTGATTTGATGGATTAACACCAGGTTTGTCTATTCCAAGTTCTCGAGAAGTGAGCAGGCTTGGTGTCCACTTAGGCATTGTTGGATCATGTATTAAATTATTTCGAGAGAAATTAGGCTCACTCACTTGTTTTTCAATGGTGGGTGGATTTCGTGCTGCGGTTACCGTGAGTCTATTTTCAGGTTCTCCAAATGAAAAAACTTAAGGACGTCTTCAGTCAGTATCATTGTTCGAAGTTGACCAGCAGCTTGCAGTTGATTACGATTTAAATGGTTGATGTCTTCTTCTTCTTCATTGCGACTTTCTTCATCCCTACGAAGAACGTTTTCTGGTGGTTCCGTATACACTAACTATAGTCTTTGAAAATAGTTTTTGTATGATTATTATCCTAAAAAATATATCTCACTCATGATATATGACCATGGTACTTGCTATGCCTAATGTCCATATTTGGGACATTAAAAAAGTGATGCTATGTTTATACATTGATTACGTGAGTAAAAATAATGTATTTTACTAAATTAAACTAAAGTTTGGATTGCAATTTTTAAGGAAAAATCACTGAATTATTGCAAATAATTAGTAGTGTTTACCTTTTTTTGCGTATTCCATATTTTTTTTTAATTCATCATCCAGTATTTCTCAGAATGTGCAAATAATATTGAATGGACAAGAGTTGCGAACATGAAAGTTAGGCTAAGAAACTTACATAGCAAAAATACATGTTCCTTTAAAAACTGTTTTTCTTTACAGCCTTAGAAATTAGGTAGTGGGAATATATGGATTAATGGCATAATAATCTTGGTAACATATGTATGTAAAACTATTCGTCTGCACTAATATAGTAAATTTACTTAAAAATAGCCTGACAACTTAAATCTTCCTATTGTGAAGTAGTTTAAGAAATCACTAGAAATACTATATATTTTTTCTTAGCAGGCGTATTCATATTCAGTATTTCAATGGAGCAACATAGTTTGGTTAAGAAAGATTTTATTTTACATTCAAACGATTTAAAATAAGGGCCCATCAAAACTTAACCTAAGATTCTATAATAAATTTCAACTGCTCAAATTTGTCTTAGGGATGTAATTCAATTTAGACTCAAGTCCGAGTCAATTAGAAGCTTCATTGAAGCGAGTTCCTTATTACTTTGAGAAAATCCTTTTCTAAATTAAACTGCAGTGAGGTACATTACGACGTTTAAGAATCAATCTATTCTGAAATTGCTTGTAAACGACCTTACACTAGTGGTAAAATATATCTAAATTACTTTATTATCTTATTTTAATATACTAGCCGTAATTAAATTAGACTAGATTGTGTGATTTCATTAAAAAAAGTTTCTTTGTTGAAAGAAAATATTTATTATAGGCGAAAGTTGAATTAATTAGCATTTCTTATTAAATTAAATACAGCCGAACACTAAGTTGATCTTCAATATTTGTATTTGAGAACCTAATTATTTAAATGGAGCATTCCTACTTTTCTGGCTCATTTTGTCTGGCTGATTTGCTAATTTAAAAATTATTAGTTTATCTGTAGAAAAAGCAGTCTGTAAAAATATTGTTTTGTGATTTAATGGATAACATTAAGTCCAACGTCATGCAACATTTGAGAAATTAATATAGCTATACGATAGTTTATTAATTTGCGCAACCGATAAATTATTTTATTTTCAAAATGCCTCTAAAGTTCTTTTCTATAAATAATCTCTTTCATTAAATACTTATTTGAAAACAATATTAGTATTCACTTAAATATTTGTAATAGTAAACTAATTAAAATAGCGAATACAAAGCGTAAACAAGTGGGGGTTTACTTATGACAAGTAGATAAATTGATTATTGCCTTTACAACAATATTGTGGGTAGCAATAATAAAAACACTTGGGATTTTGTATATTTCACAATAGTTAATATATATTACTATAGTGTAAAATTAACATAATAAATTTTAGTTTCTTGTAGTGATACAGTCTACTGAAGTACTTTCAGTCAATCTCTTTTCTAATTCAATCCTCACTGAAAGTATAATAATATACAATTTATATATGTAGTAATATATTTGTATAACTTTGAGGGGAAAATAATTTAGTAAAAATGTTCAAAGGAAAGGCAAGGTTTGCATAATTTCAAACCGTATTAAAATTTTGTGTCTTTATGTTTTTTTGTCAAATTTTGTGACAAATGTTTGACATATTGTCGTTTGGACTTCGAAGTAAATTATTTGTCTTATTTGTTGTGTAAAATGTTATGTTCATGGTTATGTAAAATATAAAAATACATTTATGCGCGTACGAGTCTCTTTCATGCGCTTTGTGTATATGTTTGCTTTCAGATTATACAGGGTGACCACCGGGAACCGGACGTTTTTTTAAATAAACATAAACCACTTGTTTTTTAACATAAAACTTTTTTTATTACATAGAAATGTTTGCACTTACATGCCATTTAAGAACAATGTTACTTATGGAATATAACGTCAAATAGATGGTGTCCATTTTCTTGAATGCAGGTTTCTAACCTTTTAAGAAAATCCGCATGTACACGTTCGAGAAGCTCTTGATCAATTGCTGCCACTTTGGTCTTGATTGAATCCTTTAGCTCTGCCAAGGTGCGAGGTTTGTTGTTGTAGACTCGTGATTTGAGGTACCCCCACAAAAAAAGTCACAAGTCACAAGTCTGGTGACCTTGGGGGCCACTGGATGTCGCCGAAAGGGGAAATGAGCCTTCCTGGAAACATTCGACGGACCACAGCCATTGACAAGCGAGCAGTATGCGGTGTGGCACCATCTTGTTGAAAATAAACGTGTTCATTTCTGTCTAGACCTCGTCTTCTCAGTTGTGGACGTAAGAAAGCGTTCAGCATGTGAATGTAACGTTCGAAGTTGACTGTTACTGAGGCTCCATTTTCACCATCAAAAAAATATGGACCAATAATTCCAAAAGTGGCAACCGCACACCACACAGTTACACGTTCTGAATGGAGAGGTTTTTGGTGAATTATGCGAGGATTCTCGGTTGCCCAGTAACGTTGCAACCGCTTGTTTTGCTTGTTAACTTCTCCATTTAAATTAAAATGTGCCTCATCACTCATAATGATTATTGTGATGTCATTATCTTCGAGCAACACTTGCATGTGAACGGCGAAGTCCTCTCGCTAAATGTAATCTCTTTCCTTTAGCTTCTGAACAACACACGTTTTATAGGGATGAAATTTTAAATCACTTTTCAAAATGTTCCGCACTGATTCACGCTCCTTAGTTCACTTGCATGTCTTCTTGCTGAACGACTTGGGCTCCGAATGAGGGCTAGTCTCACCCTCTCAGCGTCAGCGTTTTCCGGCATCCTTACGGTCTTCTTTGGGCCAGGAGATTTTTTCTTTAAAATAACTCCTGTCGTTCTCATATTTTGAAATCACCTGAGAATAGTGTTGCGGGTAGGAACTGTACCATGGCGTCCAAGGTTGAAATGAGTTCGAAAAAGCCGTTGTACCGTTGTAACAGACTCGCCATTTGGCACATACGCGTCGTATGCAAACATGCGATGCTCCACTGTCCACTGCTCCATGGCTACTGAAATGGCACTGTATAGCGAGGTCATTCACCACACTCTCCCCCCTCTCCCATCTTGGCTGAGCGTGTACTAGCAATTCCAAAAACGTCCGGTTCCCGGCGGCCACCCTGTAATAATAAATAAATATCAGTCGTTACTATAATTTTAAGTTGGTTATCGAAGGCAGGCCACTACAATCATTCTAGGTTCATAGACTCTCTGACTAAAACAATTTCAGATCATCTGACCAGAATGAATAAAAATACAGAAACAAAATTAAAATTTTAATGTAATACCATACCAATTCACTATTTGATGTTTGATGGATGAAACATTTTCAAACATTTATTGCTTCGCTGATACAACTAACGTGTTCTCTGATACTTAAATGTGTTTTAAACTTTAATTTTGTTAGTTTAGCTATAGACACTTTACATATTTGATTAATTTTATTATGGACGCTGGTTATATAACGAAGATCGTGTATTGTAGTAACTTTTTATGTATTAGAAGTGTGAATTTGTTTTATTAGCACGAAATTCGTACTATTTTGGTCTTATCAGTACGTTTGAAATCAGCAAAGCGTGATCTTTGATTATTTAGAAGTACACTAAGATTAAATGAAAATCGTATATTGACAATAAAATTTACATGTAAGTGATTACGGATCTGGGTACAACGTAAAGTGTCTAATAATTTACAAAGTATAGCTCGATTAAATTTATAAATATATTTGAATATTACTAAACAGTTACATACAATCATATTTACAGCTGATTTAAAACTTTATTGTATTACAGTCACTTTAAACACAACATCGTAGCCAATCAAGAACGGTTCTCTGACGAAATCAATTCGACGATAAATCGGTTGGAACTGTAAGTGATTTTTAAAGACATTTAAGTCTTTGAACCATTAGACAAAACGTTCCTCTAATCAAGGTTTTCTCATCCGATTTTATACGAGATAAGGTTCTTCCAAAATATCATCAAAAGAGCATCTTTTAAGTTGTAATATTTTTATTTGAGGTTCATAAGTTAGTGTGAACAAGAAGTATTAGACAAAAATACATCACAAGTTTTCAAGTTATTACTACAAATTAATTTTAAAATATCAGAACTTTTAACGTAGTCATGTCTATAATAAGCTAAATTCAATATCTATAAATTTACAATACTGTAATAATATTTAATTTAAATAAGGTTCATCCCAAAACAGCACATTGCAATGGCTAACTATTATTCAAAAACTAATACTCATTAATTATCAATATTGTTTTCTTGATTTGAAGTTCTAGTCGTGATATTTTACCACGTTGTTTTGAGGTAAGATTAAGATCACTACCATGAAAAATTATAAGTTATTTAATTTGATATAATTCATTTACTTTGCAGTTTTTAGGATCCATATATGAAGAGGAATATAAAACAGCCTGTGTACATTCATATATCCTTATTTTAATGGAAAACAATTGGTTTCGTTCCAACACCATTTCAAAAAGAATGTGAAACAGTTTTTAAGTAATATTTGTAGATATTAAAAGAGTTTTTATGACCAAATACAAAGCCTGGATTAGCCCTCATCAGGCATAAATTATACATGTGTTACTTACAATTAGTTATTTATGGCTTAATTTGGAAATGTTATGTGGGATAAATAAAATTATATTCAATTCTTTAGCGGTGGAAAGTGATTTAGTAAGTACAACACCTTCTTAAAACCTTAATACAGTAATACTCTTCATCTCTTAAGTTTGTTTCAAATCAAAATTTATCATAATTTTTTAGATATCATGTAATACTATGTACTCAAATATACGTAATGTGCTGCATAAAATAATCTATTAAAGTATTAATAATTTTTGAAATGGTTTAAATCATTCATTTTTGCACCTGTGTTCTTCAGGTTAGTTTTTTGTTCTCTCGAACGAGTTAAAAATATTAATATGAGAAAAGTTCACTGATATCTGCCTGTTAGTTAACCAAATAATTCTGTATTCGGTGTAAATATTCTGTTCTGAAACATCCAGCAGGCTTATACGAAATATGCAGTATTAAGATCTCATGCATATGTTTCAACTTTTCTATACACTACCCAGTCTTTTACTAACCAGTCCAATTCTCGGTATGGCTCCTCAAGTATTTGTTGGTCTGGAAAAATCTAAAGAATTTGAGTTGACTGGAAAACATACCACAAACAAATTCACCACGCGAACACATTTATTTCTCCCAATCGTTGATAGATCAAAGAGAGCGAACGGTTTGTCCACTCATGTTCCAATTAGTGTTGCAGCAACAACCAGCAAAGTCAAAAGTATCGCAGTAATGAGCAAACCTAA
Organism: Homalodisca vitripennis; assembly: GCF_021130785.1. Lineage (NCBI taxonomy): Eukaryota > Metazoa > Arthropoda > Insecta > Hemiptera > Cicadellidae > Homalodisca > Homalodisca vitripennis. Next base: position 191,746,011 of record NC_060208.1, on the reverse strand, counting down.
GTTTTTACACTACAAATATTTAAAGTGATGTTAGTATTGTTCACCGACTTTAAGGAGAAACTTCATTACGTACCAAACTGCATACAACCTGATGGATAATATTTTAGTGAGATACACTTTATTTACTCTGTAAATTTGAAAACATAATACGTTTTCGGTGGATTATTACAAAAATATAATAATTTGTTATCTTTACCATTAAATAACTCATAACTGTAATTTATTGATTTGAATTGAGCCATTTCAAGTCTAAAACTCGATGAATAATAAAAAGAAATAAATTACCCATTGTTAAGAGTTCACATACTCGCTATTTCTCTATAAATACTAACGAAACTTCAGCTTTATATTTGTAGGTTTTGTTGAATTTTCAGTTATTACAGAAGATTAATTTATTAAGAATTATTAGGTTTCATAACTACATTTGTCTTTGTCACTTATAACAAGTTAAAGCATAAATTACCAAAAAGCGATTCCGATGGATATAATAATAGATAGATGATAATATATATTTTCTGTGTAGACTCATCTTTTGGTGCAGGAGATCCAGAGGGTGAGATCTCCATTAAGCAAAGACACTGTTCTCGGAACCTTATTATGACCGAGATCATCAACAAGGTGGTGAAGACTGTGCTGAAGATGCTGCTAATTTTAGCTTTCAGGAAATGGGAGAAGAACTCCAGTCTAAGGATGCGTAGCCTAATCCCAGAATTGTTGCTATTCTGGAAAAACTATACCTCATTGATTTCTTCAGAAAAATATTTTAAATATTCATGGTTTAGCTTTCCTGTCATGAATCTTATGAAGGCACTTTTTTAATAATAATACTAGAAGTTTAAATATTTGGTGGATGGTGTTTGTCTTTTCGGTATTGTACAAGTTTGGATTATGTTGTAATATTAATAGGATAAATTGGTTTTTATAATATAAAATAGTACATTAGAGCTTGAGAGAGTGAGTAACCCCAGAATAATCTTATAATAACAATATTAGAGGACAAAATATGTACAAATGTATTTCAAACTTGAATTTTATTATTTCGAAGTACAATGAGTTTTCTCTATCAATAGGGAATGAGCCAAGTCTGTCAAACACTCTTCTAACTTGTGTAATCCTCCTTCAGCAGATTTTCACCTCATCAATTCACTCTAAGTCGCTTACGACACGAGAGATGTACTTACAGGACGAAACTGTACTCAGCATGTAAGACTTGTGAGAGATGTCATTTTAAACATTGATTTTGGTGATTCATACATGTTTAATTTAATTTTATGCTAAAAATAGTTTAAATACGATAGTTTGTTCTATATACAGAACAAACTATGTTTGTTAATAAAATTAGATAAAGTGTAAAAATAGCAAACCCTACACTCAATTTCTTATATTCTACCAATTTGAGCTACAACATTATCGATATTTATGTTTCTTCAGTTTATAATTACTAGCTAAGAAAAAACACGTATTAGTTATTTTTATATTTCTGTAGTCACAATCTAATGTTCACAAAAGTATTTTTATGAAAATAGTTTGGGATTTGTTTTAAAATTCTATATTAATATACACATAATATATGAGGTATACTCTAATCTCTGTATTTTTAATTGTATTGCTAAACCATATAAACTGGTTAAACATTTATTTCATTATTTTTTTTAAACTTAACCAATAAATATCATTTAATCAAGTATACAAGGACAAATAATTTTCAGATTTTTGACAAAAAAATATCCTGATAGGTAATATTGGTGTATTTTACGATATTCCTAAAAACTTAAAAAAAATTTATATGTAAGACAGTAACAATCTCGCCCCAGGAGTGTAGAGATAAAACACACCGTTTAATATTTAACCCTCGCGTTTCACACACAGGTGATATTTCACAACAGTAAAGCGCATAAGAAATCTGTGGTACCTGAGCTTTATGTTATGGTAGAAGGTGGGCACGTTATTTCAGAACATAAATCTACAAAACGTTGTCTCATATAGCCAAAGAAATCGTGGTCTAATATACAGACACAAATTTGTATAGTATCGTAAAAATAAATTAAATATTTGTATTGCTTGTTTACCGTAATTAAAATGAATAACACTTTGTTATGAATAGGAAAATTTACGACAGTACCACACAAGTGGTAAAGGTAATATAACATAAATATGTGACTTTCCTCCTTTGTGTTTTGCAGATAACTTATATCTTCCTTACAAATAAATTACCGGTACTGTAGAACCAGTTTGGGAATATTGTAGCTGGCCAGGCTATCAAATAAAACTCACTGCTAAAACTAAAGAGTTTGAATTTCAATTCCAGCTGTGTAGTATCAATTTTAAAACCAGGTTTTTGTAATGTAGCAGTTCATAGTATTGTTCAACGTAAATTTTATTTGTCTAGTTTAATGAATTTGCTCCTTTATTGTAATGTGTTGTCACACAGAACTAATACTTATATTTTTGTATTTTATAACTAAAACATATGAATAAAATTTAAAGGAAGGTTTTATCTTAAGTATTTACGTGGCTATAGCCAAGAACGTTGTAAATTTCTATAGTTACGTAAAAAGAAAAAAAAATTAAAAACTAACAAAATCGGTTAACATTTTTTAGGTTATTTGAGTACCTTTTAGGGTACTCTATCTGGTTTTTGCTTGACACAACTTTTTAGACACCGATATATATATACATACATTAAATTTATATAAGTGGCAATAGCCTAATTTAATTTCAATAAATATTACTTGCAAAAAGCAAAAACTTTTTGCGATTCAATGTTTTTATACAAATATATATATCGTAAATTATCTCATTTTACATATACGGAAAAGCCTTAAATTACTTATCACTAATTCACCAACTTCCCAATATGTCAAAAAGTTGAGATTTAGCACACGTGTGACTTAAATGGAACAAAAATAAAGGCAATTTTTAGACGTAAACTATCCATTAATGTTTAGATTGGGTTGAAACCCCTATGATAATTGCATTTCTCTTTTGTACACCCAAAGGGCCTAGAACGATAAAAATTTGGAATACGCGTGCCTTATGATCTCAACAGAGATAGTAAAGATTTTTTATCAACCACCTATAGGGGCTGAAGTATGCTTGCAACCCATAGAGGAATTACATTTATATTTTTTAAACTGTCCTAGAAATGACAAACTTGACACACATCAGGCACATGCATGTCAGTGAAGTATACATGGAACTCCATGTTTAATCATGTTCCAAGTTTGAATAAATATGTACCTTAACATATATATTTTAAAAATAAAAATAAATAATGCTTCCACTTTAAAAATAAAAGCTATTAACGATTGTTTTATTAGAAAACAATTCTTAAGAGACATAAAATTAGCTCGCTATAAAAGTATTTTAGTAATTTGTATTAGCTGATTGGTTCTGATAGAATTATAATTAACTGCAAGTGTGCGTGTGTGTTCGTAGAATTAAACATAAAATCTATTAAGCGTAAAACATGATAATATATTTGTATCTTTTGTCCATAACTAAGACGTAATGTGATTTTTGGCATGTGTATTTCATATCAGGGTATTTACCAATAATAACAATTCCAAAGTTACAATATATGTAAGTTGACAATATATAACGAATTATGGTGCTCAACGTAATATTTAAAGCCCTGCATGTGTGAAAATGGAACCTTAAGTGACAGGTTAGAGACAAGTATGACACTAAGCAGGTTTTGACTTGTCTGTGGAGTTACATTTGACACTTCCCAAAAAAGATGTTTCACATGTTGAGAATAAAAATTCTATTTTTGTTGTCTTGTTATCTAATTTTGCGATCTTACTAAAACTTGTTTAATGTTATATACGTTACCTACTAACGACTTATCCAATATTTGTGTAAGTAATAGTACAGATAGATTTTTCAAACTCCTAATTTATTCGTAAATAATTTGACTGTAAGTTTAAAGAATAATATATATGTAGTAGGAGAGTAAAATATTTATGAAATTCCATTAAATACACAAATGTCATTAACGTTTGTATAACTAACCTCCTTACTCTCGTGTACATAATATTTCCATTTAAACTAAATACGAGCGTAAACTCGACTGCAGCTATCTATAACGCCTATTTCTTTCGTCATAGAGCTTAAGCAAATGTTTCTGTCCTTTGTTCCATCTCTTCTTCTTTCTACTTCAATTCTTCTCTTATGGCGATCCTGAACGCTTATGTTTCTAATCCTGAACAAACTCTTTGTTATATACTTCTCACCTTCCTTAAAATATACTTCTGTGTGTTTTATATAAGGTCTCATTTTATGACAGTTATTTTATATTTAAGATAGGCCAGATTTAGACATTCGTAATTTTGGTTTGGAAGTTTTCTAAATCCTGATAACTAAATTTTAGATTTTTTGTTGTATGGGTTTTATTTATTTGAAGCTCTAACCTTTTCAATCACCTGCGAAACTGTATTAATAGGCCTGCCAGTTCAGTTTCAACATTTATTCCAAAACATTTCTCACAGTATTTCAACTGTTATCGCAGCTATGGTAGGAAGTGTTGATTCAATGCGAATGTTGAGTTTAGCTCCAGTTCACCTTCTTCTTACGTGCAGGATCTGAAATCTGATGCTGTTGCAGATTTCATGAAATCTGAAGTCATGTTCGTCTGAAGAGATCCATATCCAGTCGGTGACGAAGGACGAAGAAGCTCAAGACTAAATCTCCCGCAACGTTTCGACATCAGAGACACCCAGAATACAAAAATTAGTGCCACATAGGTAAAGAGATATTCTCATTATCTCATCAGGTGCACAGTTGAGTGATCTGAAACATGACTTCAGATATCAGAAGTCAAGTCTGCAACAGCATCAGATTTCAGATGCTGCAGGTAATAGAAAGGTGAACTGGAGCTGAACTCAATTGCGTTAGCAACTTTCGATACCATAGATTCCAACAATGATCTTAGATGAACAATTTAAAGACCTTATGCTCATCTTTTACTACCAAATATTTGTCCTGTAGTAGCATTATCCAGAACTAAAGTTAGCAATACCAAGTAAAATGTACCATACAGAAACCGTAGAGGAATATGCCTGTAGCTGTATTTCTAAGCAAGATCCAATCAATAGAATCTTAAAAATCGTATTACCACAAATATCTAAGTAAATAATATAAGTATATTCAATACTTTACAATCAGGCTGATAGATTAAACACTCTCAACTCGAGTCAATATTCTAAAACCATCCTCACTCCCAACGTACAAAATATATGTTAGTAATACTATTTAACGTGGGAACAAGATCTTATTAGTCCATATTTTGTAATAAAATTGCCCTCAAGAATATATTTCAATGCTAGACTTTATATATGTACAAGGAGAGAGTACGCCTCAAACCGTATCTCAATAAAGTGGCATGCAGAATTTAGAGTGTATTGTTCAGTTCTTTCTCGAGATATTGATAACCATACAAACAGACAAACCGAAATAAAATTTTGCACCCCCTCAAGTTATACGTTTCACTAACGCTCAGTTAGTAAGTCCTCATACATCTCCTTGTTATGTCATTCAATAGGTATCTTTACAAGTTAAAGGTTTGATGTACTTCTAGGTTTTTACACTCCGAAGTATTGGGACCATCCAAGCGTATGTTAATTAGCGAAAGTAGATGATGTTTCCATTAACGGCTTATACTCGTATGCTGGCCATCATTTCCATCTGCCGCTGGTTTGTATTCTACCAAGATTTTAAATAAATATTTACTATCTTATTCTAGTTTGTATTTTTATTAACCTGAAGGTGTTATTTATCCATTATATATTTCAATTTAGAATGAGTACTTTTAATATGGGACAGTGTTTATAACGAATAGGAAGATGTTCATAGTTGAATATTCTAAATTTGTATTGAAACACACACACACACCTCACTGTGGAGAGCCATCTTCAATTATTTTCAGCTTAATATATAGATCTATGTGATGGGGCTTAATCTACGTATAATCTTGAAAGTCTATTGAAAGTTGACCAGAGTTTACTATAATGGATTTGGTAGACAAAGTGGTTTATGACCTATAGGTATGTAGTTATTTTTTAATCAAGTTTAAGACAGGAACCAATTTAAAGTCTCAGACTACATTCTGTATTGCATAAACAAGATTAAATTTATTCAGATTTTCTCTTGAAACTATGAAGCTGAATATATTTCCTCGACACATTCAAATAGTAAATAGAGTTCAAAACACGATGCACTAATGTTTCGCTGAATACACTCAAACATTTATCGGTGGTCAACATCAATCATGTATCACATCATGTTACCGCTGAAATCAAAGAGCTTACTAGAATATATAACTGATAGTATTCGGTGTCAATAATCAAACTGTCAGCACGTGAATGTTTGACTGTTAGTCCACATCCCAACAGCTACGCGCTAACTCATGTATGGTGTGTAGCAGCAGAAAACACTTCTGAATTTAGCCCTATATTAAGTTTAATTTTTCTGTAAAAATATTATTATTCAATTTGTTGTGCTTTTCACAATCTTCCTAGGAATGAATAACAACACTCTTATTATCAAATGCTCACTTTCGTAATTGAAGATAGTTTTAAGTCGAACACTTCAGAATCCTTACCACCTTTTCTACTAAAGTCTAATACAAAAACCATTGATTGTTTTTTTAAAATCAAGAGTCGCGGTTTACAATCTCGAAAATTTTAACGTTAGCTTTTAGGTCAAGCATTGTTTTAAAACTAGTTTAAAAAAAAAAAATTGAAGTAAAATTTATTTTACCTCTTAATCTTTATCCATTTCAAATTCTTACTCAAATACCCAAAACTATGATGTTTTGTATTTTTCCCACTCCAAACTTAGGATGGCTTTACTATTCAGTCTAATTTATTACTTTGTAATAAATCACTTTTCCAACCATACCCAACAAGGGAGGGTTATAGGGAAATATTTGGGCACAATAAACTACTCAAAATTTGGAAAAATGTTTGAAAAGTCAAAAAATATTCTTTTTATATTTTCTGACAAAACTTTAATTACTGATTAAACTAAGTGGCTTTGCAATTGTAGAGTATAAGTAAAAACCGGGCTAAGTGCCAAAAATTAATAAATTGAGTTAAGTATCAAAATGTGTGCTATAACCAACCCCAATACAATATAAACCGGGCTATGTTGAGAAAAATCAATAATTCGTTCAAATCTTTGCCGCTAGAATGCGCATGGGCTATGTTCAAGGGTGACATCAGTAAAAACCGAGTCAAGTGCCGCGCGCAACACACGCCAGACTACACGTGTTTTGCAGGTTATGTTTATTGCCACAGGCATTCTAACCACTGTATGAGGAGTGTATGTTACCGCTTTACATTGTGATTAGATTGAGTTTGTGTTATCTATAATGGATGTGCCTGTAGTATTACCGAAGTGTAAGAGACGAGCAAATGAACGTTTTAGTGAATTTCAAGCTAAAATTAAGATTTCAAAGACCCAGAAAGGACACTTGTGGAACTTGTGACTTGCTGAATACCAAAATAAAAGATGATCCAGGTCCCAACAAAGCTAAATACAAAAAGGGCCTTGAAATTCATCACAGAAAGGCTGAAAAGGCAAGGCTTGAAATGAAAAAAGATCATGAAAATTCACAGAAACCGAATAGTGACACATGTACTATCTCGGTCGACCTTCAGCAGGTATTTTCAATACAAACGTTGTCACACTCACAAATGTACTACCTCCGCCAGCTATCGTGCAACTACAACCTTGCCATTACTATGGGCGACAACAATCAGTCTTTTATGTTTGTGATTAACTAAAGAAAAAAAAGAAGACCTGAAAAAGATGATACCTTACCTCAAAGAAGAGAACAAAGACTTTTATAATAATTTAACTGCATAAAAGTTTTAGTGTTCCTGGCTGTTAACTTTAGTTTAGTGTATAATATACTATCGAGTTTTTGAGTAAAAGTTTAAAATAATTAAACTGGTATAAAATTATAATTGTTTGCCTTTTTAACCTGTATTATTTTTAAACTACATGTTAGCTTACTCTTTTATTTTTCTGGTTTTTTAGTTTCATTTGTTTGGTACTTAGCCCTCTTTTTACATCAGTAAGTTGTGACATAGCCCGAAGTAAATGTGGCACTTAGCCCGGTTTTTACCTCAGTAAGTTGTGACATACCCCTTTTCAAAAAAAGTCGAATTCAATATTTTTTTCTTTACTGTTGCCATGGTATATAATGCATTCTTCCACTGATACTATTAGTAGTGATGTATATTTTTTTATTTAATATATTACAGTTAAAAAATATTGAATTATGACAGTTATATACAGTTTTTATCGATTATCTCAAATGTAACTTTTTGGCACTTAGCCCGGTTTTTACTTATACTCTACAATTTATAATTCACAAAATAATAATAATATCATAAAATTCTACAGTAAAAGTCTTTCTTGAGTTTGTTGATAATTGATAATAGGATTTTCGTTCCCACCGTGTCTAAACATTTCTTAGATAATTATCTGGAACATGAAATTTTTGAGAACATTCTTCAATTAGTTTCAGATTAATGTCTAGATCTACATGATGAGCCTTAATTTAAAAATAATTGTAAAGGTCCATCGGTATTATATGAGATAGTGGTCTGTATAAATCTGATAATGGAAGCGGGATTTGCACCACCAATTGGTTTAAACACTGCTTTATTACATTGAATTCTAGGACCTTTCTTTTTTATGTGACATTGAATAGAAAACGATGTAATAGTTTTATTTTGCACGAATCTCCCCAATTGCTTGTACACAATACACATTCCACAAGGGGTAAGGCAAAGAATGTGAGTGGTTCAATATAGCGCATCTGCACTCTTTTCTAAGGATTCATAAAACATTCTTAATAAAATGTTTACCCATAAATGTATTGGTAGATTTGTACCATTGTATTGATCAGCTAGATCTCGAGATATTATAGCAACAAATTATTGCCTATAAGAATGACTCAAAAACTGTATGTATCGGCTGATGCCTACAACAAAACTAGATCAGAATGCTAACTTTCCATGTCTGAAGAAGAAGTTATTCGTGCTGTGGAAGCATTTTAAACCAGAATTAATGTTTGCCTACAGAAGCACGAAGAAGCCAGTTGAACATTCGTATTGGGACATACCATCTATAAAATGTCTTAATAGTATATCATTCTACTTTATAACTAAAACTCATTTTCACATTTTTAATAACAAATGTGTGGTTATGTACATGTGTATATTTAGCACGCTTGTACAAGTAAAAAAAAACCCATGACAGATAGCCGGTAGTCTAATTATTGGGTTTACATATTATATCTTACTACTAGCTCATGCTACTCACACTCTCCTTGAGAACAAATAATGGATTGGTTGTCTGAGACACTTCGGCTTTGGGTAGTATATATGAGGCCAGTAGGGTGTTGACCAAATTCAGTCATAAGAGGTTTAATTGGAAAATGAGTAGAATAAGTTGATTATATTGTTTGCTTCAACCAGAAAATGAAATGAGCATATGGAATTTACGGGGAGAGCGAGTTAATGTTAATGGAGATTAAACGCATACGGAGTTCTTTTCTGGAGAGGGTTCAAATCACATTAAATCAAAATGCCTTTATTTACAAGCATTTCTCAGTACATACACTGTTTTGCAGAACAACTCAAGTCATTTAATGGCCTTAAATACTAAATAATAAAGACTTGTGATTAAAACTAAAAGGAACATCATTGGATTATACTAAATAATAAAACTTATACACTAACAACTTAACTACGTTATTTATCAACACATATGTAGCTCTTAATTTAAGTTTTAATTTAAAAGAATTGCAACTGTATTGGTAAAGGCTAAGGGGGAGGTCATTGTACAATTTAGGGCCGAAATACGAAAAACTTCTCCTCCCGACTTCATGCTTGACTTTTCGAAAGTCAAGAAGGTATCCATGGCGGGTACTGCGTTGCGAGACCCCCTCCCGGAACAACAACCGCTCGCTCAGGTACTGCGGTTCCTGGTGTGATAGGACCTTGTGGACCAATGAGCAAGTCAACATCCTGCAGACGGACTCCACTGGTAGCAGGCTGGCAGCATCTCGAAAGGGGGACACGTGATCAAAACGTTTCAAGTTGAAAATGAAACGCACAGCAGAGTTTTGAAGTTTCTGAATACGTTCTACGTCCCCCCGCGAGATGCTGTTACCAAAGGCTGGATAGCAGTAGTAAATGACGGAAAAACCCGTCGACTGTATAAGCTGAAGCTTCGCAAATTCCGGCAGTAGAGATCTGAATTTTTGTAGACCTCTCAATCTGCCAAGTGCACGTTTGTATGACATAAGTGACGTGTTCAGAGAATGTTAGATCGCTGTCAAGCATGATGCCGAGCGTTTTCACCCTGTCACACAAGGTCAAAAACTCCCCATCAAGAGCAATCCCCACACCACTGTCTGTCAAGGCCTGTATTGTGTTGTGTGGTATAGTATGAAGGACAGTGCACTTGCCTACATTGAGCTTTAACCCATTGTCTACAGACCATTTACTGATGTTTTCAAGATCAGAGTTTATATGGGCAAAAGCCGCCTGAACTGAGCTAGGATCATAGGACAAATGCAACTGGCAGTCATCAGCATACATATGAGCCGTACAGTGTTTAATACACTTTGGGAAGTCAGAGGTGTACAGGTTAAACAGTACAGGACTAAGACAACTTCCCTGAGGCACACCTCGCTCCCTACTTAGAGAGGCAGATGTCTCGCCCTCAACCCTTGTTACCTGGCTTCTTCCTTCAAGATAAGACTTCACCCACTCAATAGCGTTTTCTCCAAAGCTGTAATAGTGCATCTTGGCCAACAACATTTTATGACTAATTGAGTCAAATGCCTGCGAATAATCCAACATAACAATGGAGTTGTATTTTCCACTGTCTTTAGAGTCAATCAAATCTGGAAATAATTGTGTCTGGTATAACAATAAACATACTAGGGAATGCTAATGAAAGGTTTAAATTTACCGGGTGTTTAGCTCTAGAGGTTTAATTTGATCAGGGGATTTTATTTGACCCAGGAACTTTCGCGTGCATAAAAAGAATGTTTTCCATAACAATTGTTGTTCAGGGGTTTAAGAACATGAGGAAATAGTATTTGGGTGGCCTAGGACACTGCTTGTAAATGCAATGCAAATATATGCAACAGGAGTAAGATAAACTACAATTTTAGTTTAGTTTATTCGAAAATGTTAGACAATACTACCTCAATAGGCGATTGAGGGCTGAGAAAAGAGTTATTGCGTATTGTAAAACACAACAAAAATTATTTTATTTGTATTTTTACCGCCCAAACACGAGGGAGAGAGTAAAAATTTTCACCAATTCGATATATACAAACATACGAAGTGTCCGCTTTAAGTAATAAACATTATATTATCTATAGAATAACGTTGGAACATGTAAGAAAAGTGCAATTAATTGTAGAGATCATTTTTAAAGACAATATTTTACCCTGATCTGCTTTAGAATCGTCCACTTAACGTCGACCCCACACTGCAATTCGTAGAAATGTGTTAATTAGATCGGAGCTATTCAACTTTGAGCCTGAAACTGTAGAATGAGCAGAAGTTTATCCTATTAAATCTGTCCATCGTGTGTTCTGTATGTTTACATAACCGTATAACATGAAAGTTAAATCCAATCTCGCTGAAAACTAAGGAATTGAGTCAATAAAAGAGTTTCCGAGAACGCTAGTTTCAGTCCCTGCTAGTATTGTTTTATGATCAAACACGTCTGCCAGAGGCAGTCATTTTCTAACACATGCTGTTCTCTCAACAAAACTCTATATTGAGAACAAATAAAGCAGTATGTTATGTATTATTGGTTAGTATTATTTTTTTCGATGTTCTTGGAACTAAATTCTTGGTAGAATAATTAACTATGTGGCCGTTCTCACCGGTTACCACATCGCGTGTTTTGTCCATAAGTAAAATTTACATTATAAATTATCCCTTTCATACGAGACTACTATTTTTAATATATTAAAAAGTAAGATTGTTCTTAGTAGTACCTTAACTATGATAATATTCTAAGTGCCAGATTGCTAATTTAAAATACAACTATTAGTTGTGGTGATTTCTTTCTGACCAAATCACGTTTTCGTGATTATAAGTTATCTTGATAAATGGCTAAGACCGTAGCGATGTTTTAGGAAAGACCAAGTACTTTAAATCCAACTTTGAGTTCATCATCAAGTTCTTGAGTTCTAGAATGATTCTTCTTTGAGGATTACTTTTGATTCAATCTTCCTTGTCGTGTCTACAGCCGCAACATTAGGACAAGATGCTGACGTAGCGGCGTGTAAGTCGAATCCAACGTAAACCCAAATCATTTTAAAGTTTTAATAAGTGATTAGGTTCACAGTTAAAATTCCAAAGAATATTGAAATTACCAGGCCCACCCCCATGGTATCATTGTACTAAATTAATACTCTATTTTGGCAGCAAGGTGGCAAGTACGTTTTATTTTAACATCTAAGAGTGGTGCTTTTAGGTTTTATTTGCCATAATTAAACTTATAAGTAAACTTTAAACATACCGAGTATTTATTACTATGACTTGAGATCTCAAACCTCATCACCACAAAACGAACAGCACCACCTAAATGTCAAAGTGCATCTCAGAACAAACGCAGAGGGTAAGCCTATTGTATGCGATGACTAGAAAAAGATTAAAATACAGGTCACACAATATTTTCTCTCTTACAGAGTAAAAATGCTGATTTAATTTACTGAATTCCGATTTCCAAAGTAGTAAACTAAAAATCTGAGGGCTTTAAATCACATAGTAGACAGTTGAATTTAAAAGTTAAGGTAATCTTTTTGTCTAAGCTTAAGATTCTTAAGATATATAGGTTTCTCGGATAGATAAGAATCTTAAATTAGTCGTTATATCTTAGAATATTTCCTGTCTAGAATTATGTATATATATATATATATATAAAACTATAGTAGGGATATTTCAAGAAAGAATACAATGGGATAATATATACACAATCAATGTACTAATACACACAGATTTTGTATTATAATGACAAATAAAATTAGTTTTTTAACAGAATTTGGCCTAGGCAGTGATTGTTTTTCACTACAATATTAAAGATGCAAACAGTTATACATGATACGTCTAGTTAGTTGTTGTATTGCAAATACATTGGCATTGGATTGCAATCAGATAAATAAATAAAATCATCTGACACAATTTGAGTTTCTTCAGCGTGCTTATCTCAAACTTTGTTATTGTTTTAGTAAAATGAAATAACATTTTTATACGTAATATGAACAGTTGACTATGTTTTGCTGTTATGTTATAAAAATTCAATATAATGTATAATTGTAATAACTTTATAACTTTCCGTTGGACAATAGAAATTGCTCAACAAGGGGATCTCCAAAAGTGTGTTTCAGCGATTATATTTATTTCCGACCTCTGTCTGCTTCACCTGGTTTTTAAAACACGAATTGCCAAAAATAACAATTTTCGTTCCTATTGGCGAAATCTGTTAGAGTACTAACTATACTTCAGTAATGATACAACGGAAATATATATCACAAAATATATTTTTCAATAATTCTTTGAGTTTGGAGGAGGCCTAAAATTTAGTTTAGATTTAATATTCAATACACATTTTCACAAAAAATATAGAAACTTCGTCAATATTTTTCAATATGCAGTTTTTTTAAGGATCTCGATCGGGTTTTGAAAAAATATCGATAAAATGTGAGTTCCATGAGAATTGTCTCTACTGATTAGATCTGTCAGAACTGGTGAAAATAATACTGAACACTAGGTCTTATAAATAACTTAGTCACGTTCATTGGTAATTTCGGTACACCATTTCATTCCTATAGGGTGGATATTTAAACTTTAATAAATAGCCTACTCCGTTTGTATGGACCAAAAAAAACATAAGAAGTATTCTGTTACGTGCATAATATTTCCTAAACTCTTTTATTTTAAGCTTGTTTTTGACTTTGTAAGAATTGTCAAACAAACATAAATTTTCCGTACATTTGTCATAGTTTAATGATAGAAATATCGGTAAAAATACATTTCGTGGACTGCAATTTGATCTCTTCCTCAGGTGAGTAACTAACCTTACACATAATTACAATCTAGATTAAAATAAACGAATATTACCAGAGTGTAGTGACACGCATAAATCAGGATACACAATAACCATGTCACGTGTCAACTCTGTGCACACTAACTCTAAAATATGTGTTATAAACACTTAATATTAACAAAACATTCATTATTCTACAACTATTACAGCTCTCAATAGGTCTGCGCTCACCGACCAACTACAAAAAACTGGTCAAAGGCTAGTAGTAAATGGCGATCATCATGAGAGGAACACGATGGTGACAAAACTAAGAAACGAGATTAGGCCTTTCTTATTATTGATTCGTTCTAGAATAACTTCTCAAAACCATACCGTGACTCACATTTTTTTATTTAAAACCGCTAATATTTTTAAAATTTTAAGTTTCATTGTTAGTCCATTTTTCATAATTGGCAAACAAGGCGAATGAAGTGAAATCGTGTTGGATCAATGCTTGAGTTCTGAAGTGGTATACCATCGGCCCACATCATTTTGAGGCATACAGTTTAGCCAATTTGAAAAGGACTTGATCAAGTGTGATAAAACAATTAGATAAGGCAACAATAATTACAGGAGCAGCCGCAAAAACAAAAGCGAAGAAATCAGCGAAAAGCTTTTTTAGGATAATCAGTAGTGTCTCCATTGCATGCCATCGTACTTGGAATGCTGGAAATTTTATAAACATTCCAGGATTACCGTCCATAGATAACGGAGTTCTGATTTCCTTTAAAAGTTTAATGGCGCATATTTAAACGAAATGGCGTTCTTACTTGGTCAACGAGCATAGCCCAAATATTTATAAATTGGATAAGTTTTTGTATCAAGCTTCAAACTTATTTGGAATTTGAGCGACATTAGCTACGGTACATAGCATAAATAAGCATAATGTGTTTCAGACCTCTTGTTGAATATTTATGGTTATATTTATGAGGGTTTATCGGTTCCTCTGCTGTATTAATTATCTTTGCTGGTTTAATGAACCTCCACTAAAAAGTTGTGCGTTGGATCCGTTTCGTAAATATACACTCTTTGAACATGAGTTAGTTAACTACACACAAGATCTCAGCAAGTGCTTGATATTGTAGCAAGTACTTTCTGCTTCCACTTAAAAAAAAAACTTATATAATACTAAATACTACTATGATATTTAAGTGTAACGATGATGTAAAGCTTAATTTGAAATACCAGCTGGAAATAAAATGCTCCTAATGATGCAAACATCGTTACGGTATCTGGGTATGCTTCTTGATTACGTCAAATGATTAATCTTCTCATTGCGATGCAATTTGTCATGCTTGGAAAGTCATTAAGCCACCTTTTCAACAGAATTTGTAACTAACGGATTTTCATCAATAACATGTTGCTGACAGTATAACTCCATTGTGAACTATCAGGCCCTTGTCAGTTAACAATACATACAGAAGCACGAGCAGTTTCCCACGAGTTTCTGATGTTCGAAAAAGCAAAGGTCCAATAATCCAAATCTGCCTTTGGCCTTCAAACACTTCCGCTCTTTCATACGATACATTTTCCAGAGACAAAAAAGGGACAGCTCCACATACATGCTATATGTTTGGGTAACAGCTTTTCGTGTGGGGAAGGTTTCCAGTAAATGAATATTTACCATTTAGTCTTTAGCCTTCATCTAATAAGATATCACTTACGTTCACGATGGTTTAACGATATGATGTGCCAAAAATAAGTTTAAGTGATTTATAACGCAATAGCATTAAATTTAAACATATTAAAAACTTACGTGTTCATTTCATAGCAGTATTTAACTTATACCAAATTTACTAATAGAGCCTTAATTGTTCCAAACCATTAATTATGTGTGTTGGAAGAATACATTAATCATTCTAAATAACAATAGCCCGTAAAAAACGATTATTTTTCTACATCTCGGCAATACTAATTTATATATAAATATTAATTTTATTTGCTGTAAAAAGAGTTTATTTTGGAAACAATTAAAAATAATATGACATAGAAGAAAGGTCCAGAAGAGGGTACAAGAATATTTCAGACCCTAAGTAAGATAACCAGAACACTAAATTGAAGAAGTGAAAATACAAATTATCATTAGTTTTCTCTACATTATAGGCTGATCGTTAGTGGCGCTAATCACTTGAAGGGCTCAACAATTTTATTTACAATTGTATAATATCTGCATTCCACATCTTTTGAACAAAACTATATGAAACATGCGATTTTATTTCAATATAGACAAAAGTTGAACTACGTTTTAAAATGTTTTCTGGGGGGAAATGGGTAACATGAGGAAATCACAGAATAAATAAATTTGTCAAAGAATATTTTAGAATACAAATAGGATTTTAAATGTAATATATAATTTATTTATTCTAATAAAATGAGCTATTTAAATTTTACACGTAACCTCTTACGCGACACGACCTATGGTGTATCCCTGAATTGTTGTTTAGTTGATCAGAAAATTAAATTTGGTTCTCGTACCAACGTATCTTGCTAATAACAAATGCCCTATGTAGTTACAGACAGTCTGCATTGACTATATGTGGAATGTTAGTGCAAGTCCAGTAATCCAAGATTAACTTCGAATCTAGTTCAAATGAATTAAATTATAGTTTCAGATAAATAATAAACCTTCAGAGAAAAAATTGTTTTTATAAATAAAATTTTTATCGTAAATATATATATATATATATATATATATATATATATATATATAACTAATTAGTGTTTATACAAGTCAATACATTTCAATACATCAGGGTTGGTCACTTCTGCCCGGGTATATCTTACAGTCGAACACATACACTGGTGTACCAGGCGATCTCGACAGGCGGCGACTTATACCCACAGCATTGTCCATCCTGAATATTTAGTGCAAATCCAGAAGTAAGCGCAACGTTACTTTTAGGATTTAATGTAATGAGAAGTTCCTCAGCATTTTGTTAGAAGTAAACTTAAATATAAATAATTATTATTTTTCCGGGAAATCAAATATTTTATTGCGTACATGGTACGGAGAAAATTATGTCAGGCTCCATGATAAATAAACAAATAAATCCATGAGGCTCGTTACAGCGTTGCCCTTCCAGCTGATCTTGACGACACTGGTTTTTCCTCATGATTAAGTAATATTTTTAACTAAATATGTCAGCATATTTGGAGCAAAGAGAATTCAAATAAGAGAAAGATCGAGAGATCATGTTAACGATATTTAAACAAATACGCGTTTATCAAATTCAATTGTATTATTTTTCTGTAACTCAGTACAAATAGTATTACATAAACTTAGAAGTAAGTTTACAGTGGAATGAGAAAATCTCGTATTAATGCATTTAAGTAAACATTTTTAATGTATGTCACCTAGAAAAACGATGCTGATGTTTGCTGTTAGTGAGGATAATTAAACATAGGAAAATAAAAGTTTTACTATAATTGAAACACCAATATGAAGCTGCAAATACCATTGTAGACCGATTCAAAACTCAACCAAGCCCCGGGTTCTTCAACACTGTGCGGTAACCGTCAGCACATACCGCCATCCAATCAAGGTGTCGCTATCGTTACTTGGATGGAATCCATTCTACAGCTGATAATTAACCCTTAATTGGGATATTGTTTACATTTAATTCATATAATTCTGGTTGGAACCTTGTAGAAGAACATAACAATTTTGATGAACGTTATCTTACTTCAGCGAATGTGTAACTAAATTCATCCAAAACACCTGTCTATAGAACTACAGCACAATGTGGCACAATTAATAAAAAATGATAAATGAATTTTCTGTCACCATTGTGATTTCAACTAATAGATTTGTATTGAAAATGGTAGCTAAGGCGGATAACATTATTTAACAATAATCAGTATCTCAATACGGACCACAGCTTGTATGGGAATTCTACTCCATTATACGTGGTAGTTTTTGTATAGCGTATGAACAAACATATTACTCAGATTTTCTACGGAATATTCGTAAAAGAATTAATCAAAGAATATAAAATAGCACATTTACTTAGCTGTTATAAAATATTTTAAATTTTAATGTTTACTTTCCTGTTTTTTTTTTTGTCTTTTAACCCTGTAAAATTTCTAAAATAAAAGGTAAAACTATTTCTATAAGAAATAGAGTGTTCTATAAGAATTTTACAAAATGAGCTCAACCTTAAAATAATTCATAATTTTTTTTAAAAATCATACATTAAGAAGTGAATTTCTTATTTCATTCACTGGTTAAGTACACAGTACTTAAAATTATTCAAATTGAGGTTATTTAATGGAATTTAAAAATAATATTTGTGAATTCTTCCGTACGTCAGACTATTACAACAGCTAATGTTTTAGTTACCAACTCCAGTTTTATTGACTTTCCAATGAACAAGACTTAGTCATTTTGATGTAAAATTACAAAATTTGTAGGTAAGAGAAGACTTATTTGATTTTTGAGACTCTAATGAAAGGACATGACGTGATTAAAGACGTGGTTGAGAGAGCTTGACAGCCCTAACTCTGCCTCCTTTAAAGGTATTTTTAATTTCGTTTTATTTAATTAAACTGCTTTCCATTCAAATTTCTATAGAGGCGCTCGTTTACACCAAACAAATAAATATTACAGGCTAAACCCCTCGTGTGTTATATATATTCATTGTCTTAAAACATATAATTAAATTAAATATTTTGTTTTTAATATACCACATAATCAATCAGGCATTAAAGAGCAAAAAGGAATGACATGCTCATTTCTACAATCTTTTACAACTTTGATTTTACAAATCTTTCGATGTCTCTCTAGTGTTTGGAGTTATCTGCTAGGCAAAACTTCAGAAATATAAAATAACGTCGTTGCAATTCTATTGAGTGCGTTTTTAAATGTACGTACTCATAATTGCTAATAACTTGCCACAAGACTAACATTATTGTGCTATACATGCACTGAAATATCTAGGATACAGAAGAGAACCTTTGGAAATAATCAAAGTAGAAAATAATTCCAAGAAAGACGATAGCGTTAATTTGCCAAAAAGCTGCCAGTTTGTGATAAAGAAGCCATATTGATCGCAGTTGGTCAAATTGGTTAAGCTTCAATCAATTACGATAAAACTTCGGCTCCTGTACAGACGAATGCTATTATTGGCAGTTTCGGTTAACATCTGATAACTGAAGATGGTTTTCTGTGGCGAGGACTAAATATTTAATGTTAACGATGTATAACACAAGATGAACTGAAAAACATAAATTTTAGTAAAGAAAAGATTTGGAATGTTTCTATTACTCTTTTTAATACTTGTTTTTGAATATTATTTTTTTAACACTTCTATCGTTTTACTTCTCCGGTTCATCTCTTATTGTACTAAGTGTATCCTACGCACAGTAATTGGAGAGTAAAATAAAATAAATTTCCTTTTCAAAATTTATATTAACATTTATAAATTAAGAAATCCATTTTTATAGCTAACAAATACCATTAAGTTTTAAACTAAATACAAGGCAATGTTACCAATAATATTTTTGGTTTTAAATGAAAAATATTTTATTTTAAAAAAGATATTTTTAGTTTTGGTTGATGAATAGACAAAAATTAAAATAAGTAACAGAGAAGGGTTTCAATTTTCTCTATTGGAAAGCGGCTCAACGCCAGAGGTGTGAAAGAAGACGAGTCGCAACAAAAGATGCTGTCACACGCAATCATAATTTTTCTGTAATGAAATATTCCTCTTTTGAAAACGCTGACAAACTACTGTCTTTCAAGTACATTCTCATCTTTCATTTTCAGCCTACACTCCATATTCAACATGTCTATTGCTCTGAAAATAATAAACACTTTCTCAACTTCAAGTTTATCGAAGTAAATATAATTGTTCAAAAAAGTTAATTACTTTGAATGAATTTAATATTAAAACTTAAAATTATATTAATTAATAATTGAAAAAACTAGTATTATGGTAATTGAATAATATGGAATGTACCTTATTTAAACTATATTATGATATATAGCTATATACACACATTACAGGATGTACAGGAGTTTTATAGGCAAATTTAAATAATTTAAAATATCCCGTCCAGTGCAGTCGAAAGGAAGACTCACTTTATTTTGCAGAAATAATTTTAAAATGTAAAAGTAATATAATCATATACAAGATTAATTTTTATACCGCTGATAGTATGACAACTATTTATTGGTTAGAATATTAATGCATTACTATAAATATTTTGAAAGCTACCCAACGCGAAACCTCGAAATCTTACTCGATTGATATAGTTGGGAACACAAAATTGACGCGTATAGTTTGTGTTGTAAAATATGTGAGAAAGATATAGACCAACATCATATTGAAATCTTAAATGGATCATTTTTAATTCATATTAAATATTTTCAAGATTCTGTAATCTGCACAGGAAGTTGATCTCAAGGTATGACTGTTCAAATGTACTTATACTGAATTATTCAATAATATTTTGTATTTGGAAAAATTTCTTATAAATGCTTTAGTTTAAAAATATTTGTACTAAAGTTTTTCGGATAGACATGTTAATTACCTGTAATTTATTTCAAACTTATCCTGAATTGCAATACGTAAGTCTTAAGTCAATAATCCTCAGTAAATATAAAACATATACAGTGTTTCTTCTGAAAAGAAATAAAAAGTATTTAATACTTTAAATTGAAAAATCATTAATAATCCAGTCTTTGATTGTGGTGTGGAACAAAATAATCTCAACCAGAAGCTCATCTTTCTGGTGACAGACACTTCAGTTTACTCATAATACCAGTGTACATTCTTTTATTTTTTATTACATATTTTCCTGTGACATGGGTTTTAAAACAAAATATAAAATTAATAAGTGTTGTATGTAAATATAGCTATGTTGAAGGCATTTATAGCCTTATCCTAAATAACAATCAGTTCTCATCGTAATGGATTTAAATCTAAATTCTTATGCACATTCTAAGAATAGGTTTTGACCTAGGATAGTTCCTTACGGCACTTTGGCACTTTGAGATGGTATGTCGGACCAGGACATCATCAACACATCCAACCTGCACCTCTTATCTTATGAATTATAATTAGGAATGGCACACATCCAATGAAATTATATTACTTAGTAATATTAATTGATAGGATTCAGGGATTAGCTATATTTTCTAAACAACTACACTCCAGATCTTACAAACTTTTTCATATGTATGAACACGACATAGAATAACTATGTATAGAACAATCTATATTTCTAACAGATTGTTTAAGGTTGAAAGGCCAAATAAAATCTCATCTGGACATATGATGGATGTAGGAATTAAAACAACATACGGACATCTAATCCGTCAGTTTTTTATCATATTGGAGACTGAGGATCTAGATAAGGTAGGATGCACCACAAAATTTCTAGTCTATAGCTCACTTCACTCTCGAAATGTCATGTTGTCAAATAGAGAGACAGACTATACAAAAACATGTTTTTACATCACTCGGCAGACAAAACAAAAATTTTGTTAGCCTACTAAGTATTGTGAAGGAAACAGGATTTTTTCCGGACATTTGCCATAGTTCAGTGAAACAAAAAATCAGTCAGTTAATAAATACTAAGTATTAGGCTTCAATCATCCTGGTTCAAATTTTGTTGGTTAAATATGCACGATCAAAGAACTCATTCTTGTCTACATACAAATGAAGTTTTTTGTAAATTGAATATCTATAAATACAATTTTTCTTGAGATTTTTTCCTACGTTTTATACAATAGATATTTAAAAGTGTAGTTATGCCTAAATTAGATAAAAAGGAATATTGTATGAGTTTTAAAAATCCACAAAACTAATTCAACGTACGTTGAATTATTTTTTATGTAGCTATGTCAACGCTCTTACTGAGTGATAATAACGTCAAAGAGTAAATACATCAGTATTATGAAAAACTGATGTGATTGTCAGTAACACACATTCAGAAGATCACCTGATTTGAATACTCATGATGTAATAGAGTGGTAGCACTGATTGTTGAATGTTGTTGTTGTCAAATATTGGCACTGAAAACACAAGCTCACTGATTATGTATATCTGTGAAAGATACAAAAAACCTTACTCATACACAAATGTATTATTACTCTGATTTATTTATAGCGCCAGCATTTTATACGACGACAAGAATGAGAGGTTACGAATGAATCAAATACACACTATACGTGCAGTAAACATCAACAACAATGATTACCTTAGCATTTATTACTTTTTGTTTTACCCGACTGAAGCCCATTAGAAAGTCCTGGGAATAACAATAGCAGGTTTTGACATGCCATCTCTTATTGTCTACCAGTCAGTATGTCAGACATATTCAGTCAACTTTGTGACATTTACTAGACTATTGGACGATCAGGACTTCCTAATGGGCTTCTATGCTATGTTATTCATAGTTTTTGATGTTGATTGATTCTTGTAATAAGTTGTTTTATAATTTGATGCCGTAAGTTCTCAAAATAACTAGTAAGTGAATGTTTTATCTGTCTTAAAATAACTTTAAATGTAAATAAAGTGTCAGGGTTTTATGAAACAATTTAAACTTTAATTTCACACCATATTTGATTGAGTAACATTATAGACCTCTAGTTTGTGCCATTATTCTTATTTTTATAGTACCTTTAAATGACAATGGTTTCACTTGCTAGGGGTTGCTATTTGATATATCCCTAAAATATACATTGTGTGGGGGAAGTAAAAAATTCTCAACACATAAAAAAGCCCTCAGATAGTCATATAAACATCCCCCTAAATCATTCTCTCCATCTATATTCCTAAGAAAGTGAAATGGGGGGAAGGTGGGAGGTGCGACTTTTAAGACATCCGGTATATATGTAATTTCGAGATACTAAATAATGTTACTGAAACGTAACTTAATTGTGGTACTAAAACATAAAACTAAGTCTAAGTTTGGTACGCTTTATTTGAAATGTAATTAACATTAAGTATACGTAACAAAATGTTTGTTATTACTAACTATTAAGAGCTCTTGTCATAACTCAGTCCATTATGTAAGTCTTGAAATGAGAACGTTGGCAATTTTAGAGCCACAAACAAGCTCTCGCAAAACTTTTTAAAATTATGGAAAATATCTTTTCAAGGTTACAGAAAACTACAAAAAGTTTTAGTCACGTTTGCGTGTGATATAAAAAAAAACTTTAGAATCACATATTAATTTATCCTAGTGCTTACAAGACTATAATCAGATAATCATTCAAAAACGGGGTTTTATGATTATTTAACAAAGCCCACAAGAAAGATATTACTTTTACGGTATTTTTAAAATCAGTAAGAAAAATCGTTTCTCTTAATTAAGTAAAACATGTTTCGTTGCATTGAAACAATTACTAGAAACCCTAACCTTCCTTATTTTTGGTCTTAGGTATTCTTCATTATAATATTTAAAAATAAGAAGACATTTTCATGAAGATTTCTTGAAAATGTCCCATTATATGTTCTCATAAGGGAGCTGTTACAGTGCCGAATCTTCTTATTAAGACATTGTAATTACATATACAGACATTTTTTCAGTTTCATCGTATTTCGGCAATAACAAGTCTAAATGTTTGGAGTAAAGTGTCAGAAGACCCTTAGTATCACTGTGGGAGAGTGGAAGTGTCACAACGTGTTTTTAGCCTCTGGTCACAACTAACGCCACTCAGTTAGGAGTTGGGTTACCTCGTCTAACTAAGGTAGACTCACTTAACCAATATTGTTATATCTGGTTGTTATTTGGCCAAAAACTCAAAGGTTACCGCAGTGTTATAACTACGAGATCTATTTATTTTATTTCAAAATAATTGATTTTAATGTATCCCAATCAAAACTGTGAATTATTAGACACATAATATCCGTTACGTAGAGCTTTCTAAAGGTGCATGGCAGGAAGCAGAGGACTTCTTAGCCAATTTTAATAGTGTTTTCTTTTAATTACAATCGCCCGGCTCATGGTAAGTGTTTATTCTAATTATAACCTAGGACAGAGTCACTAGTGTGTAAACAGTGAAACTTTTAGTATATTTTATGGTAAACTCATTCGTTCCAAATTAACAATGAACAGAAAATATCCTTGAATACAAAACATTGAATAAATAATTCTAAACTCATATAGTAGAAATTTCAATGTGTATACAAGCTTATTAGGAACAAATAACATTTATTAATTATTTACAGTATTAATAGAAATAGTTATAAACAATAGAAGCACAGTTACGACATTAACCCAATCTACAGACAATTATTGCTGCTGGTCGTTTTGTCTGGAATTTCAATTGCTACTATCACAATGACCATATAAACGCTTTTATCGCCGTCCCTTTGTTCCCATTACTCATACCTTATAATTGTTTCTTACAATCCGTTCAAAATGACTTTTACCGTCTTACTTGTTTGGGTAAATATTGTTCAACATTATTGTATCAACTGTTCTTGTACTAATACAAGTAAAATCCAATGGTTTTGGCATCTTTAATAAAATTTTTATGTATATAAACACAAATATAATAATAACGATTTTACATAAATCAAATACCTTTAACACAACATCTAAACAAATAAAAATTATTCATATAGTTTCAATGTCACACAAACACTATAACTATCTACTGATTCTTGTTCATGATGACCTGCTTGAATAGTAACACTGATTGATGGTTATAAGAGACGTTGATTCTACTATCAAAGTACCTTACTTTGCGTCAATTCAGGGCAAACTAATAACACATAACCATCATGGTAAGGAAATGGAATAGTTCGAATCCTATCTTTGTTATAAAGTAGGTTTGTTTACCAAATCAGCCTATTGAAATAGTCATCAGGGTTGTACTTAAAGAAGGTTTCTACATGACTTTACCAAACATGACCCCCAGACAACAAAACGATAACTTTTCCAAAAATCACACAGCTTGTAAACAAGGTAAAAGTGCCAAAAAATTCAATACGTATTCTTACGGAGCATGAGAATAAATATAATATGTTCTCATAGGCTTATTACATTCCCTAATAAACTCATTTCTTTAACACTTTTTAATAAGCAATTTGACATAAAACTATGAGCTAGCAAAAAGGGGTGAAACAATTTCTAACTGAGATCAAACTTGTATCTTAAAATATGTCAACCAAGTTAATTGGTCAGTTTAGTACGCCTTTACATTCCTATGTCGCGACCGTTAAAACATAGTTAATAAGAAATTCAAAACTCCGTTCGTTATAGACGTAGATATTTCAAGTGTCAAAGAAGTATGTTATTCTGTATACTTCCAACGAGATTATACAGA
This sequence comes from Homalodisca vitripennis, assembly GCF_021130785.1. Taxonomy (NCBI): domain Eukaryota; kingdom Metazoa; phylum Arthropoda; class Insecta; order Hemiptera; family Cicadellidae; genus Homalodisca; species Homalodisca vitripennis. The sequence goes on along the minus strand of NC_060208.1, from coordinate 191,720,597 downwards.
ATATTAAAGTTTATTAAAGCATAAACAGTATATTGAAGTTTAGTATATCCAGTTTTAAAACGCTATTAAGGAAACAGTACGAGTTTAGGATCAGTTGTGTAACAAACAAGTATAATTAGGCAGGGTTGCATATGGGGTTAATCATATAAAGATTAGCTCCCATATTAAACTGTGACTTATTTTGTAAGGAGGTAGTAAATATTAATTTACTTTTATGTTATATATATATATATATATATATATATATATATATATATATATATATATAAGACGTTGATTCTACTATCAAAGTACTTTACTTTGCGTCAATTCAGGGTAAACTAATGACACATAACCATCATGGTAAGGAAATGGAATAGTTCGAATCCTATCTTTGTTATAAAGTAAGTTTGTTTACCAAATCCGTTATATATATATTAAACGATTGTAAGAGTATAAAGTCTCCTGATTTTACTTCTGAAAGGTAAATCAATTTCCTAGCAAACTTATTTGACATTTTTATTAATTAAAAATATTATTGTGTTGTTTGGTGTTATATTAATTGATAGCAATATTAATATTAATAATAATAAGATTATTATTTCCTAGTAAATATTTTCTACCATTTACCACCATTTCATGTCGAAAATATAACGATTGGACATTTTACAGATCGTAATATCCTATCAAATATATAGTAATAAGTGTTAAACTAAATATATACATGTGATTTTAAATACCAAACTTTCGAATAATCGTTTTTGTCATAATAAAGAATTTAAAACGCAGCCTCAAGGCTATCTAAGACAACGTTGTAGGAACGAATTTCTGAAGACAATCGATTCTGTAGTAAATTGGTGAGCCGTGTAACTGTTGTTCTTTATGGCAGAGTAAATCTTGTTTCGATACACCATTTTTATCAGAGAACCGATTTCTTCTCACTTCTATACGGTTCTGATTTATAAAAACATCCAATCCAGGCACGTATATAAATTCCAATAACGATAAGTCTTGTTATTTGAAGAAACTAAATGTATAACGCAATAAATATATTAAAAACACACACACAAAATAAATAAGAAATAAGAACAAAGAAATAAATTAAGAAAAATTGCATAAAATAATTGTCTATTACACAAGCTATACAATCTTTTTTGTTACCGATCTAATTTAACGAATTCAGCGTTCACGGTTTATTACTTCTATACAGTTCTATAAAAAAAACAAGAATATGCTTTTAATATAGCTCTAATTGTGTTATGAGTAAATCTTGCTTTGACATAATTTTTGTACGTACACCGTTAATTTTACGCAAGTTCATATCTCTTGCATCTATTTACTCGTTGTTTAAAAAGTTATATATATATATATATATATATATATATATATATATATATATATATATATAAAGTTATATTTTGTCTGAAATAGCCGTCATGTCGTTATTCCAAGGTACTAACTTTCTCCAAAAAGGTTCACTTAAAACTGCTGGCAGAATCTATTCAAGCTAATAACCAACGTACAGTAGATTATAATGTAGGCGATCGTAGTCTAGGAACAGGGTATCGGCTGTGGTGTGCCCTAGTAGTCGGCGGCCCAAATGTTATCTGTCCAAAATATCCTGTCACTTCGGAAGCCGTTAAAAGCATTATTATAGTTTTCAACCTTTTAAATTCCAAAGAAGTAGAAAAAATAGCACTATTTATGAGCACTATTGTTTATATATAAAATAATTGTGTGCTTTCAGTAAAAAACAATTTTAGAGCGATTTTTAACGAAACATATTATTTAGGGTATGTGTTTAAAATATAAATACACTCACGCACAAATACGTGCACGCACAAACGTTTGAGCTCTTTTAGGCGAGTATTTTCACGTTGTCTGTTTATTATTTCAAAGAAAATCAGAGATTTCATTGCAGAACATTACAAAATGTACAGAAATCGTCAAGATGACAGTTGAAATTTTGAACAGACCACATGTAAATCCCAATCAACTTCGATAGTAAACGTATACAAATAAAGAGGTATATTAATTTCTGAAAGTTATCTATAAAAAATGTAATGTTTATCTACTTTCCCTTTAATTTTAATCAATTTTCGCTATTATTTAAATTTTATTATGCCATTAAAATTGAGTAAAATTTAGCTAGAATATTTTTTATTTTTATCTAAATAACAAAAAGCTAGAAATACAGTTCAAATACAAAAGTTGTTTTGTTTTCAAATGTATAAAAAACTATGTGCATAACATAAGACAGAACAAGATTTCACTAAAAAACTGCTTAAAGCGCAAAAAAGCCAAATCTAAGAATTAAAACTAGTGGAACAGTAGCAGATTTTGTGTATTTGTTCTTAAAATTAACCACACTGAAACGTATAGGCTTGCATTGTTTTTACGTGGATGGGGAATGTGGATGTTACGTCATCATTAAAAATTTTCAAATAATTTTAAATCTTTAATGTTACAAAACAAACTCAAGGTTATTTTAGTAAAATAAACCTGGAATTTATTGTGAATTTCCATTTGGTTTTTTCAATGGATGAAATTTCTCAGCCTAGTTTTTAACTTTTAAAATAATAAAAATGTATGCTTTTAATATTTATAGAACATTAACGCTGGGTTCCTTACTGATACATAACAAATATATTTTGTGTCTAAACAATTCCTTACATGAATTAAAACTAATGCACTAATTCCTCTTATATACTCAAAAGTGTTGAGATATATAAGTGCCTACTAACGGTGAAAGTAATATTAACAGAAAAGCTGTATCTGTGACCAGATCGTCACTGGTCGTAGATTTCCCTCGAGTAACGATGCTCTTTGAGACAGGTGGTCTTTTATTTTCTAATTAATTTTTGGACTGGTAACATAATATTGAAACATAACTAGGTCAGTTATGAAAATATATTTAATTCTCCTTTAATTTAAATTACGCTGTTTTTTCAGCGTTTACTGAATTATCTTTTTTAATTAATTATTGTGTTGTTAGTACATTAGAATCATTTCTCTTCTTTACTTTAAATACAGCGGTTTTCAAACAGTGATCTAAATAATTACGTATAATTACACCTATAGTCTTGGTCACCACGTCATTTTGGTGACAAAGTGATGT